>NC_034178.2:70706766-70769266 GCF_002021735.2 Oncorhynchus kisutch
GAGAGAGAGAGAGGAGAGGGAGGAGATAGAGAGAGAGGATACAGAGGGGAGTTAGAGAGGAGTTAGATAGGCATCATAGAGGCATAGAGATGAAATAGACAGGAGACAGAGAGGCATAGAGATGAAATAGAGAGGAGATATGGAGGCATAGAGAGGAGATAAAGAGGCATGTAGAGTTATAGAGAGGAACAGAGAGGCATAGAGAGGAGAGAGAGGCATAGAGAGACATAGAGAGGAGATAGAGAGGAGATATGGAGGCATAGAGAGGAGATAGAGAGGCACAGAGAGACATAGAGAGGAGATATGGAGGCATAGAGAGGAGATAGAGAGGCACAGAGAGACATAGAGAGGAGATATGGAGGCATAGAGAGGAGATAGAGAGGCACAGAGAGACATAGAGAGGAGATATGGAGGCATAGAGAGGAGATAGAGAGGCACAGAGAGACATAGAGAGGAGATATGGAGGCATAGAGAGGAGATGGAGAGGCACAGAGAGACATAGAGAGGAGATAGAGTTTAATTTCCAAAGGGTGTTAGACTGCTATGCTGTACAATTTGACATATCATTTATCGAATAGAAAACAAATGATATGTCAAGGTATATTTGATATGTGGACATATTATTTGTCAAGATGTTTTTGTTTCTTTCTGTGAACACCACTGAATTATTGGCAGAGCTGTCTGTCATCATGTTCAATTCTGTTTGTTTTGGAAAAACACATACAGCTGAGAAAGTACAATACCCTGCGTGTATGTCAATGCATATTATCAGCACCTCTCTTGGCAAACTTAATCATCGGGATTTCAAGTGTTAGATTTGTTATGGAATAGGGAATAGTTAAGTGGGAGGCACATCGATAGACAACACACTACACTTCCACACCTCATCCCCAGGGGTCACATCGATAGACAACACACTACACTTCCACACCTCATCCCCAGGGGTCACATCGATAGACAACACACTACACTTCCACACCTCATCACCAGGGGTCACATCGATAGACAACACACTACACTTCCACACCTCATCCCCAGGGGTCACATCGATAGACAACACACTACACTTCCACACCTCATCCCCAGGGGGCACATCGATAGATAACACAGTACACTTCCACACCTCATCCCCAGGGGGCACATCGATAGATAACACAGTACACTTCCACACCTCATCCCCAGGGGTCACATCGATAGACAACACAGTACACTTCCACACCTCATCCCCAGGGGGCACATCGATAGACAACACACTACACTTCCACACCTCATCCCCAGGGGACAGTAGCACCCAGTTGAAGTGATGTGCTCTTCCAGGAAGCCCGGTGTTGGTCTTAGTTTAGCCGGGCTAGAATAATAGAATCATAGAGATTATTAGTGAGATACTATGAATGATAATTACTCAGGTGTTGGTCAATGAGGGTGATTAGCAGTCTGTGAGAGAGCGGAGGCCAGGAGCCTCTCAGCCGGCCTTTGTTTCTATGTTTTAGTTTAGCCGGGATAGAATAATAGATTCATAGAGATTAATAGTGAGATACTATGAAAAACTATGAAAAACCACATATGTAATCATGTAGCAACCCCCCAAAAAAGTTTTACGAATCAAACTAAATTGTATATTTGAGATTCCTCAAAGTAGCCACCCTTTTGCTTTGATGACAGCTTTGCACACTCTTGGCATTCTAAATCTAAAACGTTTAACACTTTTTTGGTTACAACATGATTACATATGTGTTATTTCATAGTTTTGATGTCTTCACTATTATTCTAAAACGTCATGTAAATTTAGTCAATACGAGCATATTAATAATCTGCTTGGACTGGCCAACCAGGAAGTCAAGATGGAGTTGGCCCTGGCCCTGTTTCCTGGGCATATGTACATACAACACGGAGTATGTGAGCGGGGCTGGAGTGGAGCGAGAAGGCGGAGCTGGAGTGCGTGCTCAACCCCCTCCTGTTCACACACTACTGCGTGGCCATGCACGCCTCCAACTCAATCATCAAGTTTGCAGACGACACAACAGTAGTGGGCTTGATTACCAACAACGACGAGACGGCCTACAGGGAGGAGGTGAGGGCTCTGGTAGTGTGGTGTCACGAAAATAACCTCTCACATAAAGTCAACAAAATAAAAGAGATGATCGTGGTCTTCAGGAAACAGCAGAGGGAGCAACCCCTTATCTACATCGACGGGACAGTAGTGGAGAAGGTGGAAAGTTTTAAGTTCCTCGGCGTACACATCACGGACACACTGAAATGGTCCAGTCACACAGACAGTGTAGTGAAGAAGGCGCAGCAGTGCCTCTTCAACCTCGCGAGACTGAAGAAATTTGACTTGTCACCCAAAACCCTGACAAACTTTTACAGATGCACAATCGAGAGCATCCTGTTTGGCTGTATCACAGCCTGGTAACTGCACCACCCTCAACCGCAAGGCTCTCCAGAGGGTGGTGTGGTCTGCACAATGCATCACTGGGGGCAGACTACCTGCCCTCCATGACACCTACACCACCAGATGTCACAGGAAGGCCATAAAGATCATCAAGGACAACAACCACCTGAGACACTGCCTGTTCACCCTGCTATCATGCAAAAGGCGAGGTCAGTACAGGTGCATTAATGCTGGGACCAAGAGACTGAAAAACAGCTTCTATCTCAAGGCCATCAGACTGCTAAACAGCAATCAGTAACTCAGAGAGGCTGCTGCCTACATTGAGAACCAGTCGCTGGCCACTTTAATAAATGGATCACTAGTCACTTCATACAATGCACTCTAAATAATGCCACTTTAAATATTTTATTATTCTTTCTTACATTACTCAGATCACATGCATATACTGTATTTTATACCATCTTATTGCACCTTTCTATGCCGCTCGGCCTTCGCTCATCCATATATGTACATGTACATATTCTCATTCACCTCTTTAGATTTGTGTGTATGAGGTAGTTGCTGGGGAATTGTTAGATTACTTGTTAGATATTACTGCACTGTCAGAACTAGAAGCACAAGCATTTTGTTCAACTTCCATTAACATCTGCCACGTGTAGAACTGGAGTGGAGTGAGGTGTAGAACTGGAGTGGAGTGAGGTGCAGAACTGGAGTGGAGTGAGGTGTAGAACTGGAGTGGAGTGAGGTGCAGAACTGGAGTGGAGTGAGGTGCAGAACTGGAGTGGAGTGAGGTGTAGAACTGGAGTGGAGTGAGGTGCAGAACTGGAGTGGAGTGAGGTGTAGAACTGGAGTGGAGTGAGGAGTAGAACTGGAGTGGAGTGAGGTGTAGAACTGGAGTGGAGTGAGGTGCAGAACTGGAGTGGAGTGAGGTGCAGAACTGGAGTGGAGTGAGGTGTAGAACTGGAGTGGAGTGAGGAGTAGAACTGGAGTGGAGTGAGGTGTAGAACTGGAGTGGAGTGAGGTGTAGAACTGGAGTGGAGTGAGGTGTAGAACTGGAGTGGAGTGAGGAGTAGAACTGGAGTGGAGTGAGGTGTAGAACTGGAGTGGAGTGAGGTGTAGAACTGGAGTGGACTGAGGAGTAGAACTGGAGCGGAGTGAGCTGTAGAACTGGAGCGGAGCGAGTTTCTCAAATGCTGGAGCGCCAGCTTTCTTGCCCTCTCCAATTTTTGCTCCAGTGGCGCTCACTTCAAAAGCTCAGGACGCGCCCGGCCCAGCATGCATTTTTGGTCTACTTGTTTGCTGCTATAGCCCCTTGATTTAGCCACTGTAATCTAGTATGCTAAATATTTTCATAAAGAAACTGATAAAACACACAGCTGATAAATCAAATTGACTTACAAAGATGAGGAGGACTGAGAGTACGAGAGGGAGTGTGGTGATGTGGTGTCCACAACTAAAGAACCATTGTGGATTCTGAAAAGACATGTGTCTTGAAATCATGACGATGTTCTTACTACCTGTACATGCTAACAGAAATTAAGGAAGAGGGTATCTAGCTGTGTGTGTGTCATTGTAGTATTTATAAACAAATATCAGATATCTTCAAAAGTAGACCATCATTGATTTTGGCCCAATATGCCAGGCATATTACTTCTTGAAGGAGTTTTCAGTTTAGGCATTGCTTAAAAAATATATTTAAAAAACACTACGCAGCCCAGCACATCGTGAGGAGAGTGTTTAGCATCAACAGTGGCTCTGCAAGAGCTGAGGACATTTTCCGCTGCTGGCCTGCTCTCCAGGCACCATCGCATGAGCCTGAAGCCACAGATTTTGGCCAAATTCATATTTCAAAAAATTAATTCAAAAGCACTCTAAATGGAGTGCTAATAAGACATTTATAATTTAATTTGTATTTAATTCAATGTAAGTCAGAGCCTATAGGTGCAATTTGTAGATCATAATGATTTAATATAATAATGTGTTTAAAAGCTGAACGCTGTCACTCCCGATCCTCCTCTCCAGCGTTCTATGTAAACACCGGTCCTGGCAACCATCACTACGTACACCTGCGCTTCACCATTAGGCACACCTGGACTCCATTACCTCACTCATTACATCCCCTTTATCTGGCACTCTCTTAGGTTCATTCCTCAGGCAGTATTGACTATGTGTTTCATGTCTGTACGCTCATCTCGTGGGTATTGTTATTGTGTCGTTTATTATTAAACTCACCACCTGCACTTGCTTTCCAACTCCAAGCGTATACTTTACAGAATACTGCCTCAACAAATGGAAGCAGTAGGAAATCAGGACATGTCTCAGACTGTTGACGAACAGGCATAGCTACTTTGTTATTAACACCATGACCAGCTGGCGCAACTGGCGAAGACTATGGAAGAGGTTCTTCAATGTCTCGAACATGCTCGAGAGGCATTGCCTTGATGGATACTCTGCCACCAATCGACCCAGTGAGCCAGCACACCAGTCCACTCACTAGTCCACCCAGGTCAGCGATGCCCGTCCATCCCTCCTTCTTACTCCGATTCTCCCTCTATTTTGCACACCAGATGAGGGCCCCCACCACTGAGAGGTCCAAGGTTGCCACTGTTATTTCTCTGCTGACTGGGTGGGCGGTGGAGTGGGCTCTGACCATCTGGGAGAGAGGAGCTGGATTCGTATGAGGGGTTCATGGCTCTGTTCAGAGGTATCTTCGATCATCCACTGGGGGGCAGAGAGGGGGGTTTGCGCCTATTCCAACTACGGCAAGATGACCAGACCGTTGCTGAGCACGTGCTCACCTTCAGGACTGTAGCAGCATTCACACCACTCGCGTCCATTCATCAAGAGAATATTCCCTTCCTCATCACTAGTGCACCAGCTCACAAGATCATCCTCTGCCTCCCATGGCTCCAAGGCCATAACCTCACCACTGACCATGAGGATGAAAATCATGGACTTGTCACCTGAATGCTGGAGGACCTGCTTTCCTTTTCTGTCTGGAGTCGTGGCCCTTTTGGTCTGGGTGGCAGATGTGGACATGGCTCTGGAGAGCGAACCCGCTCCCACTACTTGTACTCCTGAGCGCATTTAGGTAAGGGAGCGGCTGTTGACACACAGCTATCATCGCTGGACATTCTGGAATCACTCGTACTATTCAATCTCTTTCTGAGAAGTATTGGTGGCCCACCTTGGCGCAAGATGTTGTTTGTTACGTCAACTCCTTTTGTGTGTTTCTTAACTACATAATGTTCCAGCAGGGAAGCTTCTTCATCTTCCTGTGCCTCAGCGTCCCTAGTCTCATCTGCCCATTAACTTTGTTACCGATCTCCGCTCCTCTGACGGTTTCACCACCATTCTGGTGGTTGTGGACTGATTTTCTAAATCATACCGGTTTATTCCTCTCTCTGGTATCCCCACAGCTCTCGAGGTCACTGAGGCACTGTTCCATCAGGTTTTTCGTCAATATGGCCTTCCAGAGGACATTGCCTCCGACCGTGGCCACCAATTCACGTCACGGGTATGAAGGGCTTTCATGTAGAAACTGGGGGTCACGGTCAGCCTCACTTCTCGGTACCGGCCTCATTCCAATGGGCAGGTGGAGAGGATGAACCAGGAGCTGGGGAGGTTACTGAGGAGTAACTGCCAGGATCGGCAGGAGAATTTGACCAGATTCCTTCTCTGGGCAGGAATACGCCCAGAATTCATGATGTCACTCCTCCACCAGGCTTACTCCTTCCCAGTGTGTCCTGGGTTATCAGACAGCCCTGGCTCCATGGACTCTGAGCCAGACTGAAGCCCCGGCAGGTGGACGAATGGTGGAGGCACGCAGAGGAGTTTTGGAGTGAAGCTCAGGTGAGGCTCCAGCATGCTGTCCGTCACCGGAAGGAGCAGGCGGATGGCCACCGCAGTGAGGTGCCCGTGTTCCATTCTGGTGATCGTGTCTGGCTTTCTACCAGGGAACCTCCCACTCCGCCTGCCCTGCAAGAAGCTGAGCCCCCGGTTTGTGGGGCTGATCAACGTTGTCCAGAGAGTCAATGAGGTGAAGTATAGGTTACAGCTTCCCAGAGACGACCATATCTCACCTTTAAACTTCTTGCGTCGAGCCATCCCGGATCCGGGATCGTGAATACAGCCTCAAGCTCATTACCATAACGCAACGTTAACTATTCATGAAAATCGCAAATGAAATGAAATGAATATGCTAGCTCTCAAGCTTAGCCTTTTGTTAACAACACTGTCATCTCAGATTTTCAAAATATGCTTCTCAACCATAGCAAAACAAGCATTTGTGTAACAGCTAGCGCAGCTAGCGTAGCATTTAGCGTTCGCATCAGCAGGCAACATTTTCACAAAAAACAGAAAATCATTCAAATAAAATCATTTACCTTTGAAGAACTTCAGATGTTTTCAATGAGGAGACTCTCAGTTAGATAGCAAATGCTCAGTTTTTCCTGAAAGATTATTTGTTTAGGAGAAATCGCTCCGTTTGGTGTGTCACGTTTGGCTACCAAAAAAAAAACGAAAAATCAGTCATCAAAACGCAGAACTTTTTTCCAAATTAACTCCATAATATCGACTGAAACATGGTAAACGTTGTTTAGAATCAATCCTAAAGGTGTTTTTCACATATCTCTTCATGATATATCGTTCGTTGAAAGCCTCCTCTCTCCTCTCAATCACTGGATGACTGCGTGCAGCTTGTAGATTACGCACCAATTTAGACAAAGGACACCGGGCGGACCCCTGGTAAATGTAGTCTCTTATGGCCAATCTTCCAATGATATGCCTACAAATACGTCACAATGCTGCAGACACCTTGGAGAAACGATAGAAAGGGCAGGCTCATTCCCGGCACATTCACAGCCATATAAGGAGACAATGGAAAACAGAGCCTCAAAAATTCTGCCCATTTCCTGGTTGAAGTTTCATCTTGGTTTCGCCTGTAGCATGAGTTCTGTGGCACTCACAGATAATATATATGTGCAGTTTTGGAAACCTTAGAGTGTTTTCTTTCCAAAGCTGCCAATTATATGCATAGTCGAGCATCTTTTCGTGCCAATTATATGCATAGTCGAGCATCTTTTCCTGACAAAATATTGCGCTTAAAACGGGCATGTTTTTTTATCCATAAATTAAAAGAGCGCCCCCTATATCCAAGAAGTTAATGTCTCCCTTCTCAGGCCGGTGAAGGGTACGTCCCAGAGGAGCCGTTTTCCGGTGGAGGACAATCTGGATCCCAACATCATCCGTGATTTCCATCTTTGCTTCCCGGACTGGCCCTCGTCACCGACAACGCTGGTTTACTAACCCCCGGTCCTGTCACCCATCATTGTTTCACCTGCACTTCATCAATAGGCCTGTACTCCATTACCTCCCCTTTAATCTGTCTCTCCCTTACGTTCATTCTCCAGGCAGTATTGACCGTCTTTCATGTTTGTACTCTACTCGTGTTTCTTGTTATTGTTCTGTTTATTATTCAACTCCTGCACCTGCTTTCCATCTCCCAAGTGTATACGTTACAAGCGCTTAATGTACCTGCCAGGCTATTGTGTCGCACTCGCAAATGCTTCAATGTATTTCTTTATACGCTACAGCCTTGAAATAATACAGCCTAAATAATTAATTATTTAGCTCCCTGTCTGACCCTTGACCTTCAGTGTTTATATGCTGTTTAATATGACATAGCCCATTTGACATAATGAGTGCTTCGTAAAGACACTTTTTCATGTTTATTAAAATACTTTTCTTTCAAATCATATGGTTTAGTTTCAATACATCAAAACCAAATGGTAGATCCAGGTAGTCACAAGAGGAGCAGTGCAAAATCACCAATGAGCGGGATTTCCAACCGCTCAACACCACTCACATACTCTGATACAAGATGATCCTCATGCTGATTTCTTACATACTGTGGATATGCATCTTAAATCAGGTTACAGACCAGTTAACTAGGTCTAAGACCACTGGACATGGTGAGTGCAACAATGTTAAAAGACTAGTTAATTGGTTTCGTAACAGGTTAAATGTCGCTGGTGGTAATTTCAGATGTATTTTTCACATCTGTGAGTGTTCAGCTGCTTCCAGGCAGGACCAGTGTGGTGTGGTCTGTCCATCTTGTCTTCTCACCATGTAATCTGCTGTGTTTACCCAACTCTGCTCAGAGGATGAGACCCCCACACACACATAATCACAGTACGGGAGGCAAAGCCACACAGCCGGATGTTGGCTTCTGAAGGACTGTCTAAATCCTTCCAGAAGCCTTCTAACAGGAGACAGGCCAGCACTCACACACAGAGCACCGCGACTAACAGTTAACTCCCCCAGAAACATTCTCACAGGACATGGACCAAACACCAGGCTGTGATGTGTCCCAGTCCAATGCAGATCACATGTGGCTCTGGCAGGACAGCAGTTTTTATCATTGTGTGAATTGTATTTCTCTCCCACCTCCCAGACAAAGATCTCCATTGAAATAGCTTTCTACGCTTAAAATTTGCCTGAGAAACTGGCCCAGGATGTTCAGTCATTTTTAGATTAGCTTGAGATTCTGAAGAACTGCACTACTTGTATTTTATTGATGGTGTCTGTTTGATAGTTCCATCAGTCAGAGGCCCAATAAACCCTGAGAGTTTCATCACACATTGGTCAGTCCCATTAAACCCTGATACTTCCATCACACATCGGTCTGGGTCACAATAAACCCTGAAAGTTCCATCACACATCGGGCTGGTCCCATTAAACCCTGATAGTTCAATGACACATCGGTCAGTCCCATTAAACCCTGAAAGTTCCATCACACATCTGTCAGTCCCATTAAACCCTGATAGTTCCATCACACATCGGTCTGGGTCACAATAAACCCTGATAGTTCCATCACACATCGGTCTGGGTCCCAATAAACCCTGATAGTTCCATCACACATCGGTCTGGGTCCCAATAAACCCTGATAGTTCCATCACACATCGGTCTGGGTCACAATAAACCCTGATAGTTCCATCACACATCGGTCTGGGTCCCAATAAACCCTGATAGTTCCATCACACATCTGTCAGTCCCATTAAACCCTGATAGTTCCATCACACATTGGTCTGTCTCATTAAACCATGCTGATAATACACCCTCACATACTATTTAATAGCAGCAGACAATGGGTGACAAAAACCAAAATGCCAGTGACCACATCAGACCTGAAGCTGCCTGTTTATTCGATGTGTGTTCATGCTTGTGTGTTTATGTGTGTGTGTGTCACACATAGCTTTCCGCTGAGACTAGTCAATAGACTATGTCTGATGAGAACGATGGCCGGGTGTTTGATGGCCAGGGGTTTAATTGCCGGGGGATTGATGGCCGGGGATTTTATGGCTGGGTGTTTAATGGCCGGGTGTTTGATTGCCGGGGGTTTGATGGCTGGGGGTTTAATGGCCGGGTGTTTGATTGCCGGGGGTTTGATGGCTGGGGGTTTAATGGCCGGGAGTTTGATGGCCAGGGGTTTAATAGCCGGGAGTTTGATGGCCGGGAGGTTGATGGCCAGAAGTTTGATGGCGGGGGTTTGATGGCTGGGGGTTTAATGGCCGGGAGTTTGATGGCTGGGGGTTTAATGGCCGGGAGTTTGATGGCCAGGGGTTTAATGGCCGGGAGGTTGATGGCCTGGGGTTTAATGGCCGGGAGGTTGAAGGCCAGGGGTTTAATGGCCGGGAGAATGAAGGCCAGGGGCTTAATGGCCGGGAGATTGAAGGCCGGGAGTTTGATGGCCGGAAGTTTGATGGCCGAGGGTTTGATGGCCTGGGGTTTGATGGCCGGGTGATTATTGACCGGGGGTTTGAAGTCCTGGGGTTTAATGGCCGGGGGTTTAATGGCCGGGGGTTTGATGGCCAGGGATTTAATGGCCGGGAGTTTCATGGCCGGGGGTTTAATGGCTGGGAGACTGATGGCCGGGAGACTGATGGCCGGGGGTTTAATGGCCGGGGGTTTAATGGCCGGGAGGTTGATGGCCGGAAGTTTGATGGCCGGGGATTTGATTGCTTGGGGATTGATGACAAGGGGTTTAATGGCCGGGAGGTTGATGGCCGGGTAATTAAAGGCCGGGGGTTTGATGGCCGGGAGTTTAATGACCGGGTGACTTATGGCCGGGGATTTGATGGCCGGGGGTTTGAAGGCCGGGAGTTTAATGGCCGGGTGACTTATGGCCGGGGTTTGAAGGCCCGGGGGTTTAATGGCCGGGAGTTTTAAGGCCGGGAGTTTGATGGCCGGGGGTTTGATGGTAGGGGTTTGAAGGCCCGGGGTTTGAAGGCCCGGGGGTTTAATGGCCGGGAGTTTGATGGCCGGGGGTTTGATGGCCGGAAGTTTTAAGGCCGGGAGTTTGATGGCCGGGAGTTTGATGGCCGGGGGTTTGATGGCCGGGTGACTTATGGTAGGGGTTTGAAGGCCCGGGGTTTGAAGGCCCGGGGGTTTAATGGCCGGGAGTTTGATGGCCGGGGGTTTGATGGCCGGAAGTTTTAAGGCCGGGAGTTTGATGGCCGGGAGTTTGATGGCCGGGGGTTTATTGGCCGGAAGTTTTAAGGCCGGGAGTTTGATGGCCGGCGGTTTGATGGCCGGAAGTTTGATGGCCAGGTGTTTGATGGCCAGGGGTTTGATGGCCGGAAGTTTGATGGCCAGGTGTTTGATGGCCGGGGGTTTGATGGCCGGAAGTTTGATGGCCAGGTGTTTGATGGCCGGGGGTTTGATGGCCGGGAGTTTGATGGCCGGGGGTTTGATGGCCAGGGGTTTAATGGCCGGGAGTTTGATGGCCGGGGGTTTAATGGCCGGGAGTTTGATGGCCGGAATTTTGATGGCCGGGGGTTTGATGGCCGGGGGTTTGATGGCCGGGAGTTTGATGGCCGGGGGTTTGATGGCCGGGGGTTTAATGGCCGGGAGTTTGATGGCCGGGGGTTTGATGGCCGGGGGTTTGATGGCCGGGAGTTTGATGGCCAGGTGTTTGTAATCGCCAGAGTAAAGCTCTTTTGGCCTTCAGCACTGCTCTAGGGCTGGCTTCCCAGCATGCACAGGATTTTCTAGTATGCGCAAACACACTGCCCATTTCACAACTGTGACTGCTCTCAGGGTGACTGGGAGGCGATCACGGTCCGAGCAAGGTATGTGTTTATATGTGTGTGTCTTGGTCCGCATCTCTCACTATGACTAGCAGACGACTGATACAGAACAAGGGCACGCTGGGGTCTCACCTTTACAACTAAAAGTGATCTCTGACTGGGAACCCCTGCATGGAAACAGCATGTGCCTAATTAACAACCGAAAGGTCAAATAGGGGCCCACATTCTGGAAGGTAAAGCACTGCATGTTGCCCCTTTCAGCCCTAACTTTACTATACCATGGTGTCTGTTGGTTACAGCTGTTTTTCTCAAACCCTTTCACCCTTTCAGTCAGAGCTCTCCTGGGGTTCTGTTCTTTCAGCACTGTGGTGTGTGCGTGCGTGTGTGCGTGTGTGTGTGTTTGTGTGTTTGTGTGTGTGTGTGTGTGTGTGTGTGTGTTTGTGTAACATGCCCTATTTCTCCCCTTGTTAGTCGGATGGAGGCCTTTCTTCTCAGACAACCACTGCAGGGGTTGTGGTTGTGGAAATGTCAGGTAATTGATTTCTGGTTGGCATGTTTTTGCTAAACACAATACAATCCCCTGATGGAGGGAAAAGTCAACTAGCTCTCACAGCCTCAGAATCAGATGTTTATATTTCGCAAACGTTTCAAAGTCGTTGCAAATGTTCATTTCCATTTGTTTTTTAAGGTTAAGGTTAGGCATGAACTCGTAAGGTTAGACATTAACTCTGAATGGTTAAGGTACGAGTTAAGGTTTGGGAAAGGGTTATGCATGGTTTATTTAAGGGTTAAGGTTTGGCATAGGCTTTAACCTCTTGGATATAGGGGCGCTATTTTAATTTTTGGATGAAAAACGTTCCCGTTTTAAACAAGATATTTTGTCACGAAAAGATGCTTGACTCTGACACAGCTTTGGAAAGAAAACACTCTGACGTTTCCAAAACTGCAAAGATATTGTCTGTGAGTGTCACAGAACTGATGTTACAGGAGAAACTCAGATAAAAATCCAATCAGGAAGTGCCGCATTTTTTTAAACCGCCTCATGCCAATGACTCCTTATATGGCTGTGAATGAGCTACGAATGAGCTTACGTTTTCCACGCATTCCCCAAGGTGTCTACAGCATTGTGACGTCTTTTTAGGCATTTCCATTGGAGAATGGCTGTAAGGGACCATATATAGCGAGTGGTCTCCCGGAGAAAATCTTGCGTAAAATACTGAGGTAGCCATTTTTCCAATCGCTTCTTATGAGAAACCAATTGCCTCGACGGATATATTATCGAATACATATGTTAAAAACACCTTGAGGATGGATCCTAAACAACGTTTGCCGTGTTTCGGTCAATATTATAGAGCAAAGTTTGAAAAAAGTTTGCCGTTATATTTTCAGTCGATTTCTCAGCCAAGCAGGATGAACAAACGGGAGCTTTTTCGCCTACAAAAATATTATTTTTGGAAAAAAGGAACATTTGCTATCTAACTGGGAGTCTCCTGAGTGAAAGCATCTGAAGTTCTTCAAAGGTAAATTATTTAATTTGGTTGCTTTTCTTATTTTCGTGAAAATATTGCCTGCTGCCAGGAGAGCCTAGCATAGCATTATGCCATGATAAAGTTACACAA
The DNA here is from genome assembly GCF_002021735.2 of Oncorhynchus kisutch. NCBI lineage: Eukaryota > Metazoa > Chordata > Actinopteri > Salmoniformes > Salmonidae > Oncorhynchus > Oncorhynchus kisutch. The sequence goes on from NC_034178.2 coordinate 70,719,867, forward strand.
ATGCTTGTCTAGCATCGTCTGTAACGCATATTTTGAAAATCTGAGATGACAGTGTTGTTAACAAAAGGCTAAGCTTGTGTTTGAATATATTTATTTCATTTCATTTGCGATTTTCATGAATAGGAAAAGTTGCGTTTGAGGCTATGATTACGCTCCCGGATACGGGATTGCTAGTCGCAAGAAGTTTAAAACAAAAATCTCAAAACCAGCTTTCCATTGCTTGATTTAAATTTGCGACCTTTGGTATCAGAGGCATATGCTTATGCCCATTTTCCATCAATGTCCACAACAACCTAGCAAAGCCAATACCTACTTAAAGATAACAGCACTCGCTGTTGCCCTTAGAGGCCAGTTTCCACATCACCACCCAACATCCTTAGACATGGATGGACTTTGAATACTGATTTGTATCACCTGGGTGACCTGTGTTAGAAAAGAGAATACTAATTTGTTTCATGGGGTGACCTGGGTTAGAAAAGAGAATACTGACTTGTTTCATGGGGTGACCTGGGTTAGAAAAGAGAATACTGACTTGTTTCATGGGGTGACCTGGGTTAGAAAAGAGAATACTGACTTGTATCATGGGGTGACCTGAGTTAGAAAAGAGAATACTGACTTGTTTCATGGGGTGACCTGGGTTAGAAAAGAGAATACTGACTTGTTTCATGGGGTGACCTGGGTTAGAAAAGAATGAGAAATGATCTATAATATACCCCGAGAGGATTCTTTCCATTTCTACTTTCCATTTCCCCCCCATGGGCACGCACGCATGAGCACGCACACACACACACACACACGCACGCACGCACGCAGATTCAAACGCGCACACACACACACACACAAAGACTCAAACACACACGCACACACACACACACAAAGACTCATACACACACGCACACACACACACACACGAACGCACGCACGCAGATTCAAACATGCACACACACACACACAAAGACTCAAACACACATGCACACACACAAAGACTCAAACACACACGCACACACACAAAGACTCAAACACACACACACACACACACAAAGACTCAAACACACACGCACACACACACACACAAAGACTCAAACACACCTGAACACACACACACACAAGCACACTGCCTCCACTCTCTGAGGGTGTTCTGGGAGAGTTGGGATATGCTTAAATATCAGGGAGGCTTCTCCATTTTAAAGTCAGAGCTAGTTTAAAGTCAATGTCCATATAGGTCCCAAGAACATCTAGAATGGCCTTTAAAACCAGCCACTTGGGGCAACGGTGAGTGCTATTACATAAAAAAAAGGTGCCATCTAGAACCTTAAAGGTTTATTTCAGCAATTGTATTATTATTTGAAAAATGAAGAACCCTTTCTAAAGAGGGTTTTAACTGTAACCAAAAAGGATTCTCCCATGGGGACAGCTGAAAGACCCGTTTGGAACCTTTTTTTCCCCCGAGTGTAAGCTGGCGGCTTGCATGAGACTTTGCGGACAGGGATGGTGGATGGGTATAAAAGCCGCACTCTGGTGCCGAGGGTTGCGTTTTCAATGCAATCATATATTTTTTCCAGTTTTAAGCCCTTCCCAAACTTTAACCGTTGTCAAAACCACTCTATTTTTACCAACAATATTTAAAATACATTAAAATAATAATAAATGTTTCTTGATCTTCCTTATATCTCTCAGATTTTGAACCGACACTTCAGAAAAAAACTTCCTTTAGATTTTTTTTGGGGGGGACAATCTGTTTATCCCATGTATGAATCTATTATTTAATGCATTTCTATGTGCTAATAGCAGTAAAGACAAATTCAATGAATTGCCCCCCCCCCAAAAAAATATACGTACACACATACACTACACTATGCAACACATGCATGCGCACACACACACGCACACACACACACTCACATACTCTAGCCCCAAAGGTCCAGATCCAATGTACCATCTTAAGGAGAGAAGAGAGAGCTGTTATTATAGTGTGTGTGTGTGTGTGTCTGTGTGTGTGTGTGTGTGTGTGTGTCTGTGTGTTTCTGTGTCTGTGTGTGTGTCTGTGTGTCTGTGTGTGTGTGTCTGTGTGTGTGTGTCTGTGTGTGTGTCTGTGTGTCTGTGTGTGTGTCTGTGTGTGTGTGTCTGTGTCTGTGTGTGTGTCTGTGTGTCTGTGTGTGTGTCTGTGTGTCTGTGTGTGTGTCTGTGTGTGTGTCTGTGTCTGTGTGTGTGTCTGTGTGTCTGTGTGTGTGTGTCTGTGTCTGTGTGTGTGTGTCTGTGTCTGTGTGTCTGTGTGTGTCTGTGTGTGTGTGTGTGTGTCTGTGTCTGTGTGTGTGTGTCTGTGTGTCTGTGTGTGTGTCTGTGTGTCTGTGTGTCTGTGTGTCTGTGTGTGTGTGTGTGTGTGTGTGTGTGTGTCTGTGTGTGTGTGTCTGTGTCTGTGTGTGTGTCTGTGTGTGTGTGTGTTTGTCTGTGTGTCTGTGTGTGTGTGTGTCTGTGTCTGTGTGTGTGTCTGTGTGTCTGTGTGTGTGTCTGTGTGTCTGTGTGTGTGTCTGTGTGTCTGTGTGTGTGTCTGTGTGTCTGTGTGTGTGTCTGTGTGTCTGTGTGTCTGTGTGTCTGTGTGTGTGTGTGTGTGTGTGTCTGTGTGTCTGTGTGTGTGCGTCTGTGTCTGTGTGTGTCTGTGTTGTCTGTGTGTGTGTCTGTGTGTCTGTGTGTGTGTCTGTGTGTCTGTGTGTCTGTGTGTCTGTGTGTGTGTGTGTGTGTCTGTGTGTCTGTGTGTGTGTGTGTCTGTGTCTGTGTGTGTGTCTGTGTGTCTGTGTGTGTGTCTGTGTCTGTGTGTGTGTCTGTGTGTCTGTGTGTGTGTCTGTGTGTCTGTGTGTGTGTGTGTTGTTGAAACTAACCTCCCCGGTAGTTTGTGCTGATGGCAACAGTTTTGTGTTATGAGTTTTTTTAGATTGTTGATCAGCCTAAAGCTGGATTTGCAAAAATTATAGAACTTCCATGGAAACCCAATATGCCCTAGGTGCTTTAAATTACCATGGAGTGTAGGATTTAGCAGGCATTTACTTATTCATGTTGTGGCTTAACGAGAGAGGATAGAAGACAGGTTAACTGAACATTCTAGTAGCTGGGGAGCTATGTACTGGAAATGGCACTCACACACACATGCACACAAAGAGGAAAACACACACACACGTGTGTACCCCAATATGCTACAAGATCACACCGACAGACATGGTTGCCGTTTCCCTACCCCCTAGCCAACTTTGCAGTATTGATTACATTATTTGTTCACTATGTTTTCTTGCATTATTACCCATTATTATGTACAGCTCAAAATGGGATGCAAGCCCCCCCCCCCCCCCTCTCCCTTCGGCCAATCAGTGGTCAGTCAACAGTATTTCAACCAAAAATGCATCTTTCCTGAGTTGGATCCATTCTTCGAACCCCACCCCATCCCCCCAACCTGGAATTCAAATGGATTTTGGGGGGTTTGTATCATTTCATTTACAAAACATGCCTACCACTTTGAAGATGCAAAATATTTTTCATTGTGAAACAAACTGGAAATATGACACACAAAAAACAGAAAACATGCGATTGCATAACTATCCACAACCCAAAAGTCAATACTTTGTAGAGCCACCTTTTGTAGCAATTACAGCTGCAAGTCTCTTGAGATATGTCTCTATAAGATTGGCACATCTAGACACTTGGATTTTTGCCCATTCTTCAATGCAAAATTGCTCCAGCTCCTTCAAGTTGGTTGGGTTCCGCTTGTGTACAGCAATCTTTAGGTCATTCCACAGATTCTCAATTTGGATTGAGATGTGGGCTTTGACTCGGCCATTCCAAGACATTTAAATGTTTCCCCTTATTAAACCACTTGAGTGTTGCTTTAGCAGTATGCTTTGGGCCATTGTCCTGCTGGAAGGTGAACCTCCGTCCCAGTCTCAAAGCTCTGGAAGACTGAAACAGGTTTCCCTCTAGAATTTTACCCTATTTACTGCTGTCCATCATTCCTTCAACTCCGACCAGTTTCCCAGTCCCTGCCGATGAAAAACATCCCCACAGCATGATGCTGCCACCACCATGCTTCACTTTGGGGATAATTTTCCCAGGGTGATGGGAGGTGTTAAGTTTGCACCAGAACTAGCGTTTTTCTTGATGACCAAAAAGCAACATTTTAGTCTCATCTGACCAGAGTAGCTTCTTCCGTATGTTTGGTGAGTCTCCCACATGCCTTTTGGCGAACACCAAACAGGTTTGCTTATTTCTTTCTTTAAGAAATTGCTTTTTTCTGGCCACTCTTTTGTAAAGCCCAGCTCTGTGGAGGGTACGGCTTAAAGTGGTTCTATGGACACATACTCCAAAGTCCGCTGTGGAGCGTTGCAGCTCCTTCAGGGTTGTTTTTTTGTCTCTATCTTGCCTATCTGGTTAATGCCCTCCTTGCCTGGTCCATTGGTTTTGGTCGTAGGCCCTCTCTTGGCAGGTTTGTGGTGGTGACTTATTCTTTACGCAATCACTATGCAATCTGGTTTCTGAGATGGTCATGGGTGCACCTCGGCCACGCTCAAGGTCCTAAACGATATCATAACCGCCATCGATAAAATACAGTAATGTGTAGAGGTCTTCATCGACTTGGCCAAGGAATTCAACTCTGTCAACCACCGCATTCTTATCAGCAAACTCAATATTCTTTGTCTCTCTAATGACTGCCTCGCCTGGTTCACCAATTACTTCTCATAGAGGTTGGAGTCAATAAAACTCATTTTTCAACCACCTCACAAATTTCTAGTTCACCTTTTGTGACTAGGGGGCAGTATTTTAATTTTTGGAAAAATAATGTTCCCGTAGTAAACGGGATATTTTGTCAGGAAAAGATGCTAGAATATGCATATAATTAACGATAATTAATTATAATTAAATAACGTTTCCAAAACTGTAAAGATATTGTCTGTGAGTATAACAGAACTGATGTTGCAGGCGAAAGCCTGAGAAAAATCAAATTCGGAAGTGCCCCAGGTTTTGAAAGCGCTGCATTCCAATGACTCCCTATTCAGCTGTGAATGTACCATCAACGAGCTTACGCTTTCTACGTATTCGCCAAGGTGTCTACAGCATTATGACGTAGTTTTACGCATTTCTGTCGAAGAATAGCCGTAGGCAGCCACATTGCGTAAGTGGTCACATGGTGGCTCTGAGAGAGATTCTTGCGTAAGATACAGAGGTAGCCATTACTCCAATCGGTCAGAGTGAAAAACGAATTGTCCCGACTGATATATTATTGAATAGATATTAGAAAAACAACTTGAGGATGGATTTTAACGTTTGCCATGTTTCTGTCAAATATTTTTCGGCGTTGTGGTGACCGCAATTTCCGGGCGATTTCTCAGCCAAACATGAAGAACAAAGGTGAGCTATTTCGCCTACAAAAATAATCTTTGGCTGTCTACCTGGGAGTCTCGTGAGTGTAAACATCCGAAGTTCATCAAAGGTAAACGATTTAATTTGATTGCTTTTCTGATTTCAGTGACAAGTTTGCCTGCTGCTAGCAAGGCATAATGCTATGCTAGGCTATGATAAACTTACACAAATGCCTGTCTAGCTTTGGCTGTAAAGCATATTTTGAAAATCGGAGATGACAGGGTGATTCACAAAAGGCTAAGCTGTGTTCCAATATATTTCACTTGTGATTTTCATGAATAGGAAGATTTTCTAGGAAGATTTTTGAAAAAAATCACAAAATAATAGTCACTTCCTGATTGGATTTTTCTCAGGCTTTCGCCTGCAATATCAGTTCTGTTATACTCACAGACAATATTTTTACAGTTTTGGAAACTTTAGAGTGTTATCTATCCTAAGCTGTCAATTATATGCATATTCTAGCACCTGGTCCTGAGAAATAGCCCATTTACTTTGGGAACGTTATTTTTCCAACAATGAAAATAGTGCCCCCTAGCCTTAAGAGTTTATTAAGGAGAAGTGGATCAAAATGCCATGCATAACTGTTGTATCTTTTAGCAATGTTTATTATGAGTATTTCTGTAAATTGATGTGGCTCTCTGCAAAATCACTGGATGTTTTGGAACTACTAAACATAACGCACCAATGTAAACCCAGATTGTTGGATATAAATCTTAACTTTACCGAACAAAACATACACGTATTGTGTAACATGAAGTCCTATGAGTGTCATCTGATGAAGATCATCATAGGTTAGTGATTCATTTTTATCTCTATTTCTGCTTTTTGTGACTCCTCTCTTTGGTTGGAAAAATTGATGTGTTTTTCTGGGACTTGGCTCTGACCTAACATAATAATTTGGTGTGCTTTCATCTTAAAGCCTTTTTGAAATCGGACACTGTGGCTGGATTTATAACAAGTGTATCTTTGAAATGGTGTAAAATACTTGTATGTCTGAGGGATTTTAATTATGAGATTTCTGTTGTTTTGAATTTGGCGTCCTGCAGCCGAAGCCTAACACCATTAGCTATGACAAATTGAAAACCCTAGTCATTTGCGACTCTATTATCCGCAATATTAGACTTAAAAATAATCATCCAGCAATTATACACTCTTAACAAGGGGGCTGGGCTACTGACATAAAGACCAATTTGAAGACAGTGCTAAGGCTAAAACTTGCGAGTTTAGAGTGTATAGGGTTGAAAATTGTTTGCTACCCCTCCCTAAAGATATAATTTCTTGATAATTGGCCCTCTTTCTGGGACTCACCCACAAACAGGACCAAGACTGGCCTGCCGAGGAGTGTTCATCTTATCTATGAACATAAACAGGGCTCTAACTTCTCAAGCTGCACAATAAGGTAGCTTGCAGGCCAAGGAGCATGCTGTTAGCCAGCCTGCCAGCTTATTGGAGTCTGCCACTAGCACAGTCATTGTAGTCAGCTAAGCTAACCCCATTGAGACCATATCTGTTCCTCGATCTAGGTTGAGTAAAACATGGCGGTGTTTGCCTTAGCAATCTCACTGGAACAAAGACATCCTCCACGACTGTCATTATTGAAAAGGGATTGTGATATATCACATCTCAAAATAGGGTAACTTATTGTTAGATCCCTCATTTCCAAGGCAGTCATAGTCAATTAAATAATCACTGATCATAATCTTGATGTGATTGGACTGAAACATTGCTCAAGCCTGATGAATTTACTGTGTTAAATGAGGCTTTTCCTCCTGGTTACCCTAGTGACCATATCCCCCAGGCCTTCTGCAAAGGCGGAGTTGTTGCTAACATTTATGACAGCAAATAAAATAAATAACAACTGCGTTTTCATCTTTTGAGCTTCTAGTCATGAAATCTATGTAGCCTAAATCACTTTATATAGCTACTGTAATGAACACGATGTGAGACAGAGCTGGTTTCAAGCGCAGGGATGCAGCAGGTGTTTATCCGTGATGGAACACAGGAGGAGGCAGGTAGCTGGGTTCAGGGGGTATGCAGAAGGTCATACACAGGGGGTCCAAACAGGCAACAGTACAGGCAGGGAGAAGGCTAGTAACGTCGACCGGGAGATGAGGCAATAGGTTGATAACAGGAAATCCGATATGCTAAAGTACAGGCAAAAGGCAGCATTAGTGAGATGGGCAAAAACGATCATACACGGGAGGGGTAAATCACGGGAAAAACAGATCTCAGAATAGAAGTGTGTCACAAAAAAATCTATATCTCACAAAGATGGGGTGCAAATAACTAAACTAAATAGTGTGTGATAATGACATACAGGTGTGTGAACAGGTGATCAGAATTCAGGTGATTTGTTTCGGGAGAGTGAGCTGCGTTCACGGGATCTATGTGCTTGAGAGTGTGATCCTAAAAGTGGGCTGGTAAGTGAGCTGCGTTCAGGGGATCTCCATGTTTGAGTGTGGGTTGGAAGCAGACGTTACAGCTTCTGTTTACAGGCCTCCTGGGCCATATACAGCATTCCTCACTGAGTTCACTGAATTCCTATCAGTCCTTGTAGTAATGGCAGATAATATTCACATTTTTGATTACTTTAATATTCACATGGAAAAGTCCACAAACCCACTCCAAAATGCTTTCGGAGCCATCATTGACTCAGTGGGTTTTGTCCAACATGTCTCCAGACCTGCTCATTGCTACAGTCATACCCTGGATCTAGTTTTGTCCCGTGGAATAAATATAGTGGATCTAAATATTTTTCCTCATAATCCTGGACTATCGGACCACCATTTAGTGATAGATTTTTTTTTTTTATCCAGTTTTTGTGATTTTTATCTTTTGCTGGAAAAAATGGCTACGTTTTTTCTTTGGTTTGGTGGTTGTCTAACATAAATATATGTTGTGTTTTCACCGTAAAACATTTTAAAAATCTGACATGCTGGGTAGATGAACAAGGTGTTTATCTTTCATTTGAGGTATTGGACTTGTGTTGAGGTTAAATATTTTCAAATAATATTTTTGCATTCCCTGCGCCATCTTTTCAGCTGAACGGGGGGGTGGAGTTCCCGTAGGGGATCCCTCGCCTCAACAGGTTTTAACCTTGCGCAATACCCTAGATGCAGGCGCACCCCTAAAAACTAAAAACATTTGTCATAAGAAACTAGCTCCCTTGGTATACAAAAAATACCAGAACTCTGAAGCAAGCTTCCAGAAACTTGGAACGGAAATGGAGCTCCACCAAACTGGAAGTCTTCCGACTAATTTGGAAAGATAGTACCATGTAATATCGAAGAGCCCTAACTGCTGCTCGATCATCCTATTGTTCCAACCTAATTGAGGAGAATAAGAACAATCCAATATGTATTTTTGATACTGTCACAAAACGAACTAAAATCAGCTTAAAATAAAATATGATAGTATTCACTTCTGCAGTGATTAATTCATGAACTTCTTTGATGAAAAGATCATGATCATTAGAAAGCAAATTACGGACTCCACTTTGAATCTTTTAATTTCTCCAAAGCTCAGTTCTTCTGAGTCTACACAGAACTACCAGGACCTAGGATCAATGGAGACACTCAAGTTATTTAATCCTGTATCTCTTGACACATTCATGAAAATTGTCACGGCCTCTAAACTATCAAGTTGCATACTGGACCCTATTCCAACTAAACTATTGAAAGAGCGGCTTCCACTGCTTGGCCCTCCTTGAATACAATAAACGGCTCTCTATCCACCGGCCGTGTACCAAACTCACTAAGTAATAAAGCCTTTTCTTGAAAAAGCTATATCTTGACCCGGAAAATGTAAAAAACTGTCTACCTATATCGAATCACCCATTCTTCTCAAACTTTTTTGAAATGGCTGTTTTCCTGAAGACAAAATAATGTATATGAAATACTTTAGTCTGGTTTTAGACCCCATCAAAGCACTGAGACTTCAGTCGTAAAGGTGGCAAGTTACCTTTTAATGGCATCAGACCAAGGCTTTGCATCTGTTCTCGTGCTCCTAGACCTTAGTGCGGCTTTTGAAACCATAGATCACCACATTCTTTTGGAGAGATTATTAACCCTTTACATGTTTTGCATTTAAACTCGGAGAAAACAGAGATGCTAATTCTACAGCTCAACTAAAACTTTTGAGATTATGCTGCGGGACTTAGAGGTGATTTGTGGTTTAGTACGGTACCCTGTAATTGCTGCAAAAGGTGGCTCTACAAAGTATTGCATTTGGGAGTGTAAACAGTTATGCACTCTCAAATTGTCCGTTTTTTTGTCTTATTCCTTCTTTGTTTTACAATAAAAAATATTTTGCATCTTCAAAGTGGTAGGCATGTGGTGTAAATCAAATGATACAAACCCCCCAAAAATCTATTTTAATTCCAGGTTGTAAGGCAACAAAATAGGAAAAATGCCAAGGAAGGTGAAAACTTTCGTACCTGACCTACTACATTTTGCATACCACCCCAACTACGAATGAGGCCATTGCCATCTCCCCGCACACTGCCCTATCCTATCTGGATAAGAGGAATAACTGTGTAAGAATGCTGTTCTTCAACTACAGGGCAGCCTTCAACAACATAGTTCCCTCCAAACTCATCACTATACTCGGGGCCCTGGTTCTGAACCCTGCACTGTGCAACGGTCCTGGATATCCTGATGGCCGACCCCAGGTGGTGAAGGTAGCCATCAACACTTCTGCTATGCTGATCCTCAAAATGGGTGTCCACAAGGGTGCATGCTCTGCCTCCCCCCCTTTTCACTCATGACAGCGTGGCCATGCATGTCTCCAACTCAATCGTCAAGTTTGCAGATGACATAACGGTGGGAGGCCTGATTAACAACAATGAAGAGATAGGGAGGAGGACCCTGAAAGAGTGGTGCCAGGAAAATAACCTCTACCATCTAGAAGGTGGAGACAGTACAGGTGCATCAAAGCTGGGACTAAGAGACTGAAAAACAGCCTCTATATCCAGGCTATCAGACTGTTTAACAGTCACCATAAGCCGGCATTTGCCTTGTACCTTGCCCTGAACCTTAGTAACTGTTACTAGCCGGCTACCACCCGATACTCAATCATGCACCTTAGAGACTGCTGTGCCCTATGTACATTAAGTCATGGAACACTGGTCACGTTAATAATGTTTACTTAAAGGTTTTACCTACTTTATATGTATATACTGTATTCCAGTCAAGGCTCATCCTATATAACTACGGCTCTACACAGCTTTTCAAATCATATATTGTACAGTCGTGGCCAAAGGTTACTGCTCAGTGTCTTTAGATATTTTTGTCAGATGTTACGATGGAAAACTGAAGTATAATTACAAGCATTTCATAAGTGTCAAAGGCTTTTATTGACAATTACAGTACATGAAGTTGATGCAAAGAGTCAATATTTGCAATGTTGACCCTTCTTTTTCAAGACCTCTGCAATCCACCCTGGCATGCTGTCAATTAACTTCTGGGCCACATCCTGACTGATGGCAGCCCATTCTTGCATAATCAATGCTTGGAGTTTGTCAGAATTTGTGGGGTTTTGTTTGTCGACCCGCCTCTTGAGGATTGACCAAAAGTTCTCAATGGGATTAAGATCTGGGAAGTTTCCTGGCCATGGACCCAAAATACTGATGTTTTGTTCCCCAAGCAACTTAGTTATCACTTTTGCCTTATGGCAAGGTGCTCCATCATGCGGGAAAATGCATTGTTCCTCACCAAACTGTTCCTGGATGGTTGGGAAAGTTGCTCTATTCATGGCTGTGTTGTTAGGCAAAATTGTGAGTGAGCCCACTCCCTTGGTTGAGAAGAACCTTGTCTTCTCAGGGCAAGCTTTTTTCTGGATGCCGCAAACAATCGGAAAGGGGATTCATCAGAGAAAATGACTTTACCCAAGTCCACAGCAGTGCAATCCCTGTACCTTTTACAGAATATCAGTCTGTCCCCGATGTTTTTCCTGGAGAGAAGTCGCTTCTTTGCTGCCCATCTTGACACCAGGCCGTCATCCAAAAGTCTTCGCCTCACTGATGCACTCACACCTGCCTGCTGCCATTCCTGAGCAAGCTCTGTACTGATGGTGCCCCGATCCCGCAGTTGAATCAACTTTAGGAAACGGTCCTGGCGCTTCCTGGACTTTCTTGGGTGCCCTGAAGCCTTCTTCACAACAATTGAACCGCTCTCCTTGAAGTTCTTGACGATCTGATAAATGGTTGATTTAGGTGCAATCTTACTGGCAGCAATATCCTTGCCTGTGAAGCCCTTTTTGTGCAAAGCAATGATGACGGCACGTGTTTCCTTGCAGGTAACCATGGTTGACAGAGGAATAACAATGATTCCAAGTACCACCCTCCTTTTGAAGCTTCCAGTCTGTTATTCGAACTCAATCAGCATGACAGAGTGATCTCCAGCCTTGTCCTTGTCAACACTCACACCTGTGTTAACGAGAGAATCACTGACATGATGTCAGCTGGTCCTTTTTTGGCAGGGCTGAAATGCAGTGGAAATGTTTTTGGGGGATTCAGTTCATTTGCATGGCAAAGAGGGACTTTGCAATTACTTGCAATTCATCTGATCACTCTTCGTAACATTCTGGAGTATATGCAAATTGCCATCATACAAACTGAGGCAGCAGACGTTAAAAAAAAAGAAAAAAGTTGTGTAATTCTCAAAACTTTTGGCCACGACTGTATAAACTGTCTATACACACCATCCTATATACCTACTGCTGTACACACCTTTTATATTCATATACTTTCCATACTATTTATACACATCATCATATAATTATATATTCTGGAATTTTTCTAACAATATATTGTTTTGGAACTGTTCAGGAAATAAAAGCCCTTTTTAACATAAGCATTTCGCTAGACCCACGATAAATATTAAATATTTGTATACAAATAAATACAATGTAATGTGATTTGATGCACACACGTCCACTAGCTAATAAAAGTCCTCAGGTCATAGGTCAAAAAGGAAGGAAATGTCATCTTAATAACATCATTCCGAAAGCAAAATTGTCACTCCCTGATCTGTTTCACCTGTCCTTGTGATTGTCTCCTCTCCCTCCAGGTGTCGCTAATTTTCCCTGGTGTGTTTATCCCTGTGTTTCCAGTCTCTCTCTGCCAATCCGTCTTGCATGTTCAAGTCAACCAGCGTGGTTTTCCCGTGCTCCTGCTTTTCTATTCTCTTTTACTAGTCCTCCCGGTTTTGACCTTTGCCTGTTTTTCTGGACTCCATTCCCGCCTGCCTGACCATTCTGCCTAACCTTAAGCCTGTCTGCCATTCTGTACTTCTGGAACTCTGAACTGGTTTTGACCTTTTGCCACGACCATTCTCTTGCTTACCCATTTTGGATTGTTAATAAACGTCTTGGACTCTAACCATCTGCCTCCTGTGTCTGCATTCGTGTCTCGCCTTGTGCCCTTATAGTACGAACTGGCTATGACCAACCAAGCAGGACTGGACCAGCTCTGCCACGCTGTCTCCCTGCAGGGAGCCACTATTGGGAGGCATGAGGAGCTACTTCAGGACCTTCTGGAAGGGCTTCGTTCCCTGACGGAACACCACGACCAGGGGTTTAAGGCAATTATGGAGCAAATCAGGGAGTTAGCTCATAGGCAGCCTACCATCTCTGAGAAACACCAACCACTCAGAAACCTTTTTCTGTTAGTGGTGAGTTTGTAAAGCCTACCCCGGCTCCCCAAGAACCCTGCTTACCTCCTCTGGAGCGATACTCTGGGCTTCCTGGTACCTGCCGGGGTTTTCTTTCTCAGTGCTTGCTTATTTTTGAGCTACAGCCATCTTTGTTTCCTTCGGACCGATCTAAGATAGCATATATTATTACGCTAATGTTGGGAAGGGCACTCTCCTGGGTGACGACTGTTTGGGAGGAACAATCCGCCATTTGTCGTCATCTGGAGGATTTTATTGGTAGAGGTGAGAAATGTTTTTGATTCTCCGATTTTCGGAAGAGAGGCCGCCCATAAACTGCTGGATTTATGCCAAAATTCTTGTAGTGTAGCAAACTATGCTGTTGACTTTTGCACGCTGGCCGCTGAGAGTGCCTGGAATCCGGAGTCCCTATTTTAAAACTTTCCACATCTTGAACGAGGTTAACTTGAAGTGTACTGTTAGACAGAGGTGCATGACCAGAAAACATGCTACAGTTTGTTTTCCTCCTGTATTGAACACAGATCACCCCGTCGTCAATTTTATCAATTATTTACATAAAAAATACCTAAAGTTGTATTACAAAAGTTATTTAAAAGGTTTTGGCAAAGTTTACAGGTAACTTTTGAGATATTTTGTAGTCACGTTGCTTAAGTTGGAAGCAGTGTTTTTCTGGATCAAACACGCCAAATAAATTGACATTTTGGATATATATCGACGGAATAATCGAACAAAAGGACTATTTGTGCTATTTATGGGACATATTGGAGTGCCAACAAAAGAAGCTTGTCAAAGGTAAGGCATGAATTATATTTTAATTTCTGCGTTTTGTGTCTCACCTGCAGGGTTGAAATTAGCTTTTCTCGTTTTGTTTGCTATGGTGCAATCATCAGATAATAGCATCGTTCGCTTTCGCCGAAAATACTTTTTGAAATCTGATATGTTGGCTGGATTCACAACAAGTGGAGCTTCAATTTGCTATCTTGCATGTGTGATTTAATGAAAGCGTCCGACATATCCCAGGGAGGTTAAGAGACCTATCTATAGTAGGCACAAATACTCTTTTGAGCAAGACTGGGAATCTTCTTAATCCCATTAACCATATTCCCTCCTTTGGTATACTGCTGTGGGGAGACCAGTCTAAATCTAAGGGTGCTCATTCACTCTGGGGCAGATGACAGTTTTATGGATGCTACTCTAGTTTCTGAATTAGGTATTCCCACTCAACTTCTCTCTGTTCCCATGGACGCTAGAGCACTGGATGGATGCTCCATTGGTAGAGTTACCCACATCACTGTTCCTGTTAACCTACTGGTTTCAGGAAATCACAGTGAGGCTATACAGCTGCTTCTCATTGAGTCTCCCCATGTTCCAGTTGTTTTGGAATTTTCTTGGCTTAAAAAACACAACCCCGTTATTGATTGGACCACAAGTTCAATCCTGGGTTTGAGTCCGTTTTGCCATTCCCATTGCCTCAAAGCAGCGCAGCCTTCCCCGAGACAGCGTTCTCAGGGCTTAAGTCAAGTCTCAGATGTTTCTACCGTCCGCAGATTACCACAACCTCCTGGAGGTTTTCAGCAAGGCAAGGGCTACTTCTCTTCCCCCGCTTCGTCCTTATGATTGTGCCATTAATCTCCTCCCAGACACCACACCACCTTGTGGTAGGTTATATTCTCTTTCTGGGCCGGAGACCAAGGTCATGGAGAAGTACATAGAGGAGTACATAGAGGAGTCTCTGGCTACTGGGGCTGTGCCGGCTTCTCCTGCCTTGGAGCAGGACTGGACGCAATGCCTGGACTGGGAATCGGCACAGAGGTAGACTCCTGCCATGGAGCGGGACTGGACAACGGCGCAGAGGGATACTCCTGCCCTGGAGCTGGAGGTTGCGGACCGCGGACCGTCGCAGGAGGTTCCGGACCGTGTACCGTCGTAGGAGGTTCCGGACTGTGAATCGTCGCCGGAAGCTCTGGATTGGGGGCCATCGCCCGAAGCTCTGGACCGTCGCTGGAACCTCTGGACTGGGGACCGTCGCCGGAAGCTCTGGACTGGGATTCCACTGGGATTCTCTGCCTCTAACCCTATTACAGGGGCTGAGTCACTGGCTTGCTGGGGCTCTCTCATGCCGTCCCTGGAGGGGGTGCGTCACCTGAGTGGGTTGATTCACTGTTGTGGTCATCCTGTCTGGGTTGGCGCCCCCCCTCTTGGGTTGTGCCGTGGCGGAGATCTTTGTGGGCTATACTCAGCCTTGTCTCAGGATGGTAAGTTGGTGGTTGAAGATATCCCTCTAGTGGTGTGGGGGCTGTGCTTTGGCAAAGTGGGTGGGGTTATATCCTTCCTGTTTGGCCCTGTCCGGGGGTGTCCTCGGATGGGGCCACAGTGTCTCCTGACCCCTCCTGTCTCAGCCTCCAGTATTTATGCTGCAGTAGTTTATGTGTCGGGGGGCTGGGGTCAGTTTGTTATATCTGGAGTACTTCTCCTGTCCTATTCGGTGTCCTGTGTGAATCTAAGTGTGCGTTCTCTAATTCTCTCCTTCTCTCTTTCTTTCTCTCTCTCGGAGGACCTGAGCCCTAGGACCATGCCCCAGGACTACCTGACATGATGACTCCTTGCTGTCCCCAGTCCACCTGGCCATGCTGCTGTTCCAGTTTCAACTGACCTGAGCCCTAGGACCATGCCCCAGGACTACCTGACATGATGACTCCTTGCTGTCCCCAGTCTACCTGGCCATGCTGCTGCTCCAGTTTCAACTTCCACCTGACTGTGCTGCTGCTCTAGTTTCAACTGTTCTGCCTTATTATTATTCGACCAGCTTGGATAAATCAATGTTCATTTATGAACATTGAACATCTTGGCCATGTTCTGTTATAATCTCCACCCGGCACAGCCAGAAGAGGACTGGCCACCCCACATAGCCTGGTTCCTCTCTAGGTTTCTTCCTAGGTATTGGCCTTTCTAGGGAGTTTTTCCTAGCCACCGTGCTTCTACACCTGCATTGCTTGCTGTTTGGGGTTTTAGGCTGGGTTTCTGTACAGCACTTTGAGATATCAGCTGATGTACGAAGGGCTATATAAATAAATTTGATTTGATTTGATTTGACTGGGGACCGTCACCTCTGGACTGGGAGCTGTCGCCGGAAGCCTGGTGCGTGGAGCCGGCACAGGTGGCACCGGACTGGTGACACGCACTTCAGAGCAAGTGCGAGGAGGAGATACAGGACATACTGGGTTGTGGAGGCGCACTGGAGACCTTGTGCGTAGAGCCGGCACAAATTGTACCGGAACAATGACACACTCCGCACGGTGAGTGCGGGGAGCAAGCACAGGACGTACTGGGCTGTGAAGGCGTACTGGAGATTTGGTGCGTGGAGCTGGCACAGATGGTGCCGGGCTGAGAAGGTGCACTTCAGCGCGCCTGCGCTGCAGCATACTCCTTGCCAAAACCTCTCTCCGGTATCTCTCATTACCTTCCTCTATCTACTTCCACACAGGCTCTGGCTCACCCCCCGGCTCCGCCGACCACACGACCAAAATTCAGGCTGCTTTTTGGGGCTTTCTAAGTTGCCGCGAATCCCGGTGTTGTCGCTGTCCTCCCTTCTCTCCTTGCGTCTGCCGCCAAGGAAGGCGATCCTTGGGCATGCTGCTTGGTCCTGTTGTGGTGGGATCTTCTGTCACGATCATCGTAATCACATTCGGACCAAAGCGCAGCGTGATCTCGGTTCCACATATTTATTAAAGTGAAACTTTGAACAAGACAAAATAAAGAAACAACGAATTGTGATGTAAATGAAGTGCTCAAAGGCAACAAGCCAAAAACAAGATCCCACGAAACACAGTGGGGAAATGGCTGCCTAAATATGATCCTCAATCAGGGACAACGATAAACAGCTGCCTCTGATTGGGAACCATACCAGGCCAACATAGAACTAAACAACCTGGATAGGAACACCCCCCCCTTGTCACACCCCGACCTAAACAAAATAGAGAATAAAAAGGCTCTCTGAATTGAATTGGGACATTTTCCTGTCCTTCTAAGCATTCAAAAGGTAATGACTACTTTTGGGCGTCATGGAAAAGTACATAGGAATGTAGTGAAGTAAAGTTAAAAGTTGTCAAAAATATAAATAGTAAAATTAAGTACAGATACCCTAAACTGAATAAGTAGTACTTTACAGTACTTTTCACCACTGGATATATAAGTTTATTTTTTGCACTGTCACATGTGATAAGGGATGGACACACACACATACCAACACACACTCAACTTTCCCTCTTACTCATGTCCACGCCATAACCATTATATTGGTTTGGAATCACAACCCATTAGTGTAGTCTCCTTAAGGCGAGGGCGTGAGATTCCCAGTCCCCCTTTGTTTCCAGAACCAATCTGATTTATCCAAGCTGGCTTTGCTGTCTGTGAGGATGGAGTCAGAGTTGAGCTGGCGTCATGACTGTGGGAGCCTGTTGAGGAGGCACTGGGGGAGGCAGCGAGGGCAGGGAGGAGGCAGGGACTAGAGGAGGCAGGAGGAGGCTGGGGGAAGCAGCGAGGATAGGGAGGAGGCAGGGACTAGAGGAGGCAGGAGGAGGCTCGGGGAGGCAGGGATGAGATAGTTGGACGAAGGGAGGAGCTGAATAGGGCCTGACTAGCGAGTGTCTGCCCTGGGGGAGTTAGGGGTAAGACCGGGGTGCAGGGGTAAGGCAGGGGGCTCTGGGTTAAGAGGCTGGGTGACACTGCAGGGAGGCAGGGAGGAACTGAATGGAACCAGGGTCGTCCGTCACTCTCAAGGCATTCTACAGTGGGGGCACCCTGTCTCCATGGAGACCCAGAGAGCTGTTGAATGTTTAGAGTTTGTTACCTCCCAGCAACAAGCCTGCCCACACAGCACTGCATGCGTCCCAAATGGTACCATACTTCCAATTTAGTGGTCTAAAGTAGTGCACTATATAGAGAATAGGGTGCCATTTGGGACACAACAACCGACAGCTTTAGATCTCTGCCTCCCCCAGTGACTCCATCTCTCTCTCTCGTTCCCTCTGACTCAAGCCATACGGTAGCTCTGTTCTGTTTTAGTTGAAACACTCATGCAGACCGTCTAGTGGTCTTCTAAACTTAATCTCACACAAAGAGCAGACTGTTTTAGACTCGGATATATTGAAAGGTCACCGGAGCAAGTAAGCAGTTCTTGTGCTTAGTTATGGGGATATATACAAAGCTCCAGAGGTTCTGAAGGGGGAAGATATTTTTTTTATATATTATTTTTTTGCTTTATTTAACTTGGCAAGCAGGTTAAGAACAACTTTTTCAATGACGGCCTGGGAACTGTGGGTTGTTCAGGGGCAGAACAACAGATTTTTACCTTGTCAGCTCTGGAATTTGATCTTGCCATCGTCCAGTTCCTTGTCCAAAGCTCTAACCACTAGGCTACCCTGCCGCCCCATGAAAGGATAGACACCACTGTAAGATAATCTCCATACATATGTTGTTAATCAATGCAATTATGAATGAATTAATGCACAAATTTATGGAAAAATTCATTATTGAATGCATAGATGATTGAATGGATGAACGAATGAATGAATGAATGAATGAACGAATGAATGAACAATCGATCAAATGAACGAACTCCACATCCGACAGCAGTTATAAAAGACATAAAAGATAAATGTACGTATGAAGTTTTGTATAACTGTTGTCCTTCCTATTGCATTCATACTCCAGGAAGTGCTTTGCAGTGAAGTACAGTGAAGTTCACTACATGACCAAAGTATGTGGACACCTGCTCATCGAAAATTGAATTCCAAAATCATGGGCATTAGTATGGAGTTGGTCCCCCCATTTGTTGCTATAACAAGCTACACTATTCTGGGAAAGCTTTCCACTAATCAAATCAAAATCAAATCAAATTTATTTATATAGCCCTTCGTACATCAGCTGATATCTCAAAGTGCTGTACAGAAACCCAGCCTAAAACCCCAAACAGCAAGCAATGCAGGTGTAGAAGCACGGTGGCTAGGAAAAACTCCCTAGAAAGGCCAATACCTAGGAAGAAACCTAGAGAGGAACCAGGCTATGTGGGGTGGCCAGTCCTCTTCTGGCTGTGCCGGGTGGAGATTATAACAGAACATGGCCAAGATGTTCAAATGTTCATAAATGACCAGCATGGTCGAATAATAATAAGGCAGAACAGTTGAAACTGGAGCAGCAGCACAGTCAGGTGGAAGTTGAAACTGGAGCAGCAGCATGGCCAGGTGGACTGGGGACAGCAAGGAGTCATCATGTCAGGTAGTCCTGGGGCATGGTCCTAGGGCTCAGGTCAGTTGAAACTGGAACAGCAGCATGGCCAGGTGGACTGGGGACAGCAAGGAGTCATCATGTCAGGTAGTCCTGGGGCATGGTCCTAGGGCTCAGGTCCTCCGAGAGAGAGAAAGAAAGAGAGAAGGAGAGAATTAGAGAACGCACACTTAGATTCACACAGGACACCGAATAGGACAGGAGAAGTACTCCAGATATAACAAACTGACCCCAGCCCCCCGACACATAAACTACTGCAGCATAAATACTGGAGGCTGAGACAGGAGGGGTCAGGAGACACTGTGGCCCCATCCGAGGACACCCCCGGACAGGGCCAAACAGGAAGGATATAACCCCACCCACTTTGCCAAAGCTTTGGGACGGCATGAGAGAGCCCCAGCAAGCCAGTGACTCAGCCCCTGTAATAGGGTTAGAGGCAGAGAATCCCAGTGGAAAGAGGGGAACCGGCCAGGCAGAGACAGCAAGGGCGGTTCGTTGCTCCAGAGCCTTTCCGTTCACCTTCCCACTCCTGGGCCAGACTACACTCAATCATATGACCCACTGAAGAGATGAGTCTTCAGTAAAGACTTAAAGGTTGAGACTGAGTTTGCGTCTCTGACATGGGTAGGCAGACCGTTCCATAAAAATGGAGCTCTATAGGAGAAAGCCCTGCCTCCAGCTGTTTGCTTAGAAATTCTAGGGACAATTAGGAGGCCTGCGTCTTGTGACCGTAGCGTACGTGTAGGTATGTACGGCAGGACCAAATCAGAGAGATAGGTAGGAGCAAGCCCATGTAATGCTTTGTAGGTTAGCAGTAAAACCTTGAAATCAGCCCTTGCTTTGACAGGAAGCCAGTGTAGAGAGGCTAGCACTGGAGTAATATGATCAAATTTTTTGGTTCTAGTCAGGATTCTAGCAGCCGTATTTAGCACTAACTGAAGTTTATTTAGTGCTTTATCCGGGTAGCCGGAAAATAGAGCATTGCAGTAGTCTAACCTAGAAGTGACAAAAGCATGGATTAATTTTTCTGCATCATTTTTGGACAGAAAGTTTCTGATTTTTGCAATGTTACGTAGATGGAAAAAAGCTGTCCTTGAAATGGTCTTGATATGTTCTTCAAAAGAGAGATCAGGGTCCAGAGTAACGCCGAGGTCCTTCACAGTTTTATTTGAGACGACTGTACAACCATTAAGATTAATTGTCAGATTCAACAGAAGATCTCTTTGTTTCTTGGGACCTAGAACAAGCATCTCTGTTTTGTCCGAGTTTAATAGTAGAAAGTTTGCAGCCATCCACTTCCTTATGTCTGAAACACATGCTTCTAGCGAGGGCAATTTTGGGGCTTCACCATGTTTCATTGAAATGTACAGCTGTGTGTCATCCGCATAGCAGTGAAAGTTTACATTATGTTTTCGAATAACATCCCCAAGAGGTAAAATATATAGTGAAAACAATAGTGGTCCTAAAACGGAACCTTGAGGAACACCGAAATTTACAGTTGATTTGTCAGAGGACAAACCATTCACAGAGACAAACTGATATCTTTCCGACAGATAAGATCTAAACCAGGCCAGAACATGTCCGTGTAGACCAATTTGGGTTTCCAATCTCTCCAAAAGAATGTGGTGATCGATGGTATCAAAAGCAGCACTAAGGTCTAGGAGCACGAGGACAGATGCAGAGTCTCGGTCCGATGCCATCAAAATGTCATTTACCACCTTCACAAGTGCCGTCTCAGTGCTATGATGGGGTCTAAAACCAGACTGAAGCATTTCGTATACATTGTTTGTCTTCAGGAAGGCAGTGAGTTGCTGCGCAACAGCCTTCTCTAAAATTTTTGAGAGGAATGGAAGATTCGATATAGGCCGATAGTTTTTTATATTTTCTGGGTCAAGGTTTGGCTTTTTCAAGAGAGGCTTTATTACTGCCACTTTTAGTGAGTTTGGTACACATCCAGTGGATAGAGAGCCGTTTAATATGTTCAACATAGGAGGGCCAAGCACAGGAAGCAGCTCTTTCAGTAGTTTAGTTGGAATAGGGTCCAGTATGCAGCTTGAAGGTTTAGAGGCCATGATTATTTTCATCATTGTGTCAAGAGATATAGTACTAAAACACTTGAGCGTCTCTCTTGATCCTAGGTCCTGGCAGAGTTGTGCAGACTCAGGACAACTGAGGTTTGGAGGAATACGCAGGTTTAAAGAGGAGTCCGTAATTTGCTTTCTAATAATCATAATCTTTTCCTCAAAGAAGTTCATGAATTTATCACTGCTAAAGTGAAAGTCATCCTCTCTTGGGGAATGCTGCTTTTTAGTTAGCTTTGCGACAGTATTAAAAAGGAATTTCGGATTGTTCTTATTTTCCTCAATTAAGTTAGAAAAATAGGATGATCGAGCAGCAGTAAGGGCTCTACGGTACTGCACGGTACCGTCCTTCCAAGCTAGTCGGAAGACTTCCAGTTTGGTGTGGCGCCATTTCCGTTCCAATTTTCTGGAAGCTTGCTTCAGAGCTCGGGTATTTTCTGTGTACCAGGGAGCTAGTTTCTTATGAGACATGTTTTTAGTTTTTAGGGGTGCAACTGCATCTAGGGTATTGCGCAAGGTTAAATTGAGATCCTCAGTTAGGTGGTTAACTGATTTTTGTCCTCTGGCGTCCTTGGGTAGGCAGAGGGAGTCTGGAAGGGCATCAAGGAATCTTTGTGTTGTCTGTGAATTTATAGCACGACTTTTGATGTTCCTTGGTTGGGGTCTAAGCAGATTATTTGTTGCAATTGCAAACGGAATAAAATGGTGGTCCGATAGTCCAGGATTATGAGGAAAAACATTAAGATCCACCACATTTATTCCATGGGACAAAACTAGGTCCAGCGTATGACTGTGACAGTGAGTGGGTCCAGAGACATGTTGGACAAAACCCACTAGATGTTGGAACATTGCTGCAGGGACTTGATTCCATTCAGCCACAAGAGCATCACTGAGGTCGGGCACTGATGTTGGGGCGATTAGGCCTCCTGGCTCGCAGTTGGCGTTCCAATTCATCACAAAGGTGTTCGATTGTGTTGAAGTCAGCGCTCTGGGCATGCCAGTCAAGTTCTTCCACACTAATCTCAACCAAACCGTTTCTGTACCTACCTCGCTTTGTAAATGGGGGATGTGTCATGCTGAAACAGGAAAGGGCCTTCCCCAAACTGTTGCCACAAAGATGGAAGCACAGAACCGTCTAGAATGTTACTGTATGCTGTAGCATTAATATTTCCCTTCACTGGAACTAAGGGGCCTAGCCCTAACCATGAAAAACTGCCCCAGACCATTATTCCTGATAAACCAACCATTACAGTTGGCACTCTTCATTGGGGCAGGTAATGTTCTCCTGGCACCCGCCAAACCCATATTCGTCCGTTGGACAGCCGTTGGTGAAGCGTGATTCATCATTCCAGAAAACCTGTGTCCAAAGCTCCAGACTCCAATGGCAACAAGTTTTACACCACTCCAGCCGAAGCTTGGCATTGCCCATGGTGATCTTAGGTTTGTATGCGGCTGCTCAGCCAAGGAAACCCATTTCATGAAGCTCCTGACGAACAGTTCTTGTGCTTACATTGCTGCCAGAGGCAGTTTAAAAGTTGGTAGTTAGTGTTGCAACCGAGGACAGATTACTGTTACTCGCTACGCTCTTCAGCACTCGGAGGTCCCGTTCTGTGAGCTCGTTTGGCCTACCACTATGCGGCTGAGCCGACGTTGCTCCAAGACATTTCCACTTCACAATAACAGCACTTACATTTGACCGGGGCAGTTCTAGTAGAGCAGATATTTTATGAACAGACTCTTTGGAAGTGATGTTCGATGAGGTAAACAAGATGTTAGATAAGGTAAACATTAATACAAGATGTTAGATAAGGTAAATGTTATAGGATATAAGATAAGGTAAACATTAGTAGAGGATGTTAGATAAGGTACATGTTTGTATAGGTTGTTAGGTAAAGTAGTGGTTATTGAGAGATGTTAGATAAGTTAAACTTTAGTATAGGATATTAGGTAAAGTAGTGGTTATTGAGAGATGTTAGGTCAAGTAGTGGTTATTGAGAGATGTTAGGTCAAGTAGTGGTTATTGAGAGATGTTAGGTCAAGAGCTTTAGGCTGGCAGTGAATGTACTTTCAAGGTTATCGGGATTGAGTAACATGGTCATTTTTCTCATTGCCATTGTACATTAAGACGAGTGAAAGAAGTCATTATCCATCATTTACTGCCTGTCAAGAACATTTTCAAAATTATTGAATCCTTTGAGAAAAGAAAGATCCACATTCTTTCACTTTATTTCATTTCTTCAAAGATTCCATCAAACTGTTCCCACACACCTGCAGCAAGCCGATGTAAGAGTGGTTTTCAAACTGTTCCCACACACCTGCAGCAAGCCGATGTAAGAGTGGTTTTCAAACTGTTCCCACACACCTGCAGCAAGCCGATGTAAGAGTGGTTTTCAAACTGTTCCCACACACCTGCAGCAAGCCGATGTAAGAGTGGTTTTCAAACTGTTCCCACACACCTGCAGCAAGCCGATGTAAGAGTGGTTTTCAAACTGTTCCCACACACCTGCAGCAAGCCGATGTAAGAGTGGTTTTCAAACTGTTCCCACACACCTGCAGCAAGCCGATGTAAGATTTTAGGTTTTCCTCTTCTGAAAGAATACATGGTACAAAACTTGAGAAGGAAGGTCACTAGTTAAGTCCCTAGCCTTCATGAGGAACCGGAAGGTCACTAGTTAAGTCCCTAGCCTTCATGAGGAACCGGAAGGTCACTAGTTAAGTCCCTAGCCTTCACGAGGAACCGGAAGGTCACTAGTTAAGTCCCTAGCCTTCATGAGGAACCGGAAGGTCACTAGTTAAGTCCCTAGCCAGGCGATTAAGTATGGTGGACAGAATGGACAGAATTGGCTACAGGAGGACTCGATTTCACAAACCACTTTTGCCCACTATCAATCTGCAAACTCCTAGAGGTAGCCCCGTCTTGTTAAGGTATAGTTGTTTTGAACTAGGGTTTTGTTGTGTTATTCTCTCTCAGAGTGTCTTATCTGCTATGCCATCCCCTAGAAACATCTATTTTTAGGCTTTAGGCTTATTCTCTTATTTATTCAGTGTCACAAACCAAACCTCCTTTGAAAACCAACATTCCCATGTCATCTTTAAGAAAGTAGGCCTTCTTCCTTCACATTAAAAATGTTATAAATCTAGAACAATACGCAGTCTCAACTAGAGTTCTTTTCATTAGCGTATGGTTGGGGGACCAGAACATAATTGCAAATAATTTTCAGACTGCAAATTGACCGTAAGGAGCCCAAACAGATATCATATTTGACCTGGCTTACATTTGAATACGACCACGTGTCTATTATGTGTTGGAGTATTTGTGAACAGATTTCCTTGTGTTTTCACAGTCATTTATATCCCCCCCTAAAAAACACTGGCTGGGCTGCCAATTGGGGAACCCTGCTCTCGATGTTGTATTATTCTGGATGAGAAGACCCCATTCTCATCTCACTAGTCCAGACGCACTCCTCTCTCTGATCAGCTCACCTCACCACTCACCTACTGGGATAATCTGGTTGAGAACTGAAGCAGTTAAAGTGGACAGAATGTACTGCCAAGTCTAACAGCCTGTGTGTTAACAGCACAGTGAAAAAGCCACGGATGAAGAGGGGGAGGATGGGAGGAAAAACAGATCCCAACTGACAACACAGCAGGAGATTCTTTGTTCACCCTGAACGAACAGCGAGGGCTGATAGAACCTAACTTCCTGCCGACATATCTAGCTGGCACTGAAAAGGAAGAGACAACGCCCAAGTAACGTGGTGGCTGTTATTTCACTTGAACATGAATGTCCTCTATGGCTTTGTACTCTTATAATTTTCACCCGGCACAGCCAGAAGAGAACTGGCCACCCCTCAGAGCCTAGCTCCTCTCTAGGTTTCTTCCTAGGTCCAGCCTTTCTAGGGAGTTTTTCCTAGCCACCATGCTTCTACATCTGCATTGCTTGCTATTTGGGGTTTTAGGCTGGTATCTGTATGGCACTTTGCAACAACTGCTGATGTAAAAAGGGCTTTATAAAATATATTGTCTTGATTGAGAGAAAGAGAGAGAGAGACAGAAATAGAAAGAGAAAGAGAGAAAGCCCTTGATGAATAGCCTCTCTGCATGAGACCTTGGCTTGGATTACGTAGGTGCTGTGCAGATATATTCACATGTCTCTCTCCCCCCCATCTCCCTCTCTCTCTCCTCATCTCTCTCCCATCTCTCTCCCATCTCTCCCTCTCTCTCTCTCTCTCTCCCCATCTCTCTCTCTCCCTCTCTCTCTCTCTCTCTCTCTCTCTCTCTCTCTCTCTCTCTCTCTCATCTCTCTCTTTCTCTCTCTCTCCCTCTCTCTCTCCCTCTCTCTCTCCCCATCTCTCTCTCTCTCTCTCTCTCTCTCTGTCTCTCTCTCTCTCCCCATCTCTCTCTCTCTCTCTCTCTCTCCCCATCTCTCTCTCTCCCCTCTCTCTCTCTCTCTCTCTCTCATCTCTCTCTTTCTCTCTCTCTCCCTCTCTCTCTCCCCATCTCTCTCTCTCTCTCTCTCTCTCTCTCTCTGTCTCTCTCTCTCTCTCTCTCTCTCTCTCTCTCTCTCCCCATCTCTCTCTCTCTCATCTCTCTCTCTCTCTCTCTCTCTCTCTCTCTCTCCCCATCTCTCTCTCTCTCATCTCTCTCTCTCTCTCTCTCTCTCTCTCTCTCCCCATCTCCCTCGCTCATAAATTTAAAGTGTTAACGTTGTTGTTTGGAAGAAGTTTAGGCGATTAATAGATCAGTTGGTCTGTGCTTCGCCATGCCTCACCTCATCTCAGTCACCAAGAGACAGGGACTACTTTCTTTATATGTCTGTGGTTACTATGGAAACCCCCTCACACAGACAGACAACAGGATGTGCTAAAAGTTTGATACACATAAAACATCAGTAATTTGCTGGCTGAAGGGGGTTGGTGACAATAGTAAATTGCAGGGTGGATTCGCATATATCATTGTTACACAGTAGACGTGTAGCAGCAAATAATACTATTTACAAAGATGGAGACCTTGATTAGACCGTTTCTCATTGATCTACAATAAGCTGCTCTAAGTAACAGATAAATGTAGCTGTTTTTATCATAATAGAATGAGAGTGCACTACCTAGATGTGCTTCAGCACTGTTTTAGTAAAAAGATAAAAGGTGGTGAACTGAGGGATGTATAAGTTTGTTTTTTCTTTCTTGCTTCTAGATTTCGATTTAGAAAGAAGACGTGTTTTCATTCGAATATGAAAAAAAAAAAGTAAAATGTAACCGCTGTAGCTACATGTCACCAGATGTGCCATTTATGGCAGCTGTTTCGGAAATGTAGCGAGGTAAATTGAGTCAGTCCAAATGAATGTGAGATTTAGACGGAGAAATCTATTCACGATGACTCTCCTGTATCATATCAGCTAATTACTCAATTACTCTGCTATGGCATATAAAAACTCTATGTCCCCTCGCTTTGCCACTGTTGTTCTTTTGGCTGATAAAATAGACTATTACGATCGGAAACCCAACTGCAGCTAAGCAGTGGCGTGTCACATCAGACTCCAGTCAAATCATTTGTGAAATAATAATAACAAACTAATAATAAACTACGGTATTAAATCAAATCTGTACAAAATAGGTGATTTTCTTTATGGCCAGAGAGGAAGCCCCTTGGGAGACATGGGTAGACTGACCATTTCAAAATGCCATTTTTTTGTGTAGGCTTCAGGCAGTTCTGTTGAGTGAAGGCTTTGTTACCTCTGTTGGTACAGAAGTAAATAAATATTATGACAATATCTGCCCATCAACTGTCAGTCAAAGCTACTGTAGAGGTGTGCATGCTGGGAAGAATGAAGGTCCAGCTTCATATGGTGTTTCCTCAGATCCATGTTTTCTCCTCTCTTCACATTTCCTTTCTCCATAAACCGCCTGTCGTTTCAAAGAGTTTAGCAGTACGTCCAACCGGCCTCACAACCACAAACCACGTGTAACCACGCCAGCCTTTAATGAATCATTTCACTTGACTGATTTCCTTATACGAACTGTAACACAGTTAAATCTTTGAAATTGTTGAATGTTGCGTTTATCTTTTTATTCGGTGTAATATGACAGTGGCGTAAAAAAACAAAACAAATTATCATAATTTTGTAAAAGTAAAGATACCTTAATAGAAAATTAATCAAGTGAAAATCACCCAGCAAACTACCACTTGGCGATGGTACATTTTAGCGCTGGTGTTAGCGTTATAGGTTAGAGTTACAGGTTAGCGTTATAGGTTAGCGTTATAGGTTAGCGTTATAGGTTAGCATTATAGGTTAGCATTACAGGTTAGCGTTATAGGTTAGCGTTACAGGTTAGCGTTATAGGTTAGCGTCACAGGTTAGCGTTATAGGTTAGCGTTATAGGTTAGCGTTATAGGTTAGCATTATAGGTTAGCGTTATAGGTTAGAGTTATAGGTTAGCGTTACAGGTTAGCGTTACAGGTTAGCGTTATAGGTTAGCGTTATAGGTTAGCGTTACAGGTTAGCGTTATAGGTTAGCGTGACAGGTTAGTGTTATAGGTTAGCGTTACAGGTTAGCGTTACAGGTTAGCGTTATAGGTTAGCGTTACAGGTTAGCGTTATAGGTTAGCGTTATAGGTTAGCATTATAGGTTAGCATTATAGATTAGCGTTATAGATCAGCATTATAGGTTAGCGTTATAGGTTAGCGTTATAGGTTAGCGTTATTGTCACGAATCCCGCTTCCTGAGTCTGTGTTTGCCTGTGTTTCTGTCCTGGAGTGTGTTTCCGGTGTCCTGGAATGCACCCTGTCTGGTTGCCGGGCGAATTAGCTTGTTGGGAGATCGATGTTCACCCGCACCTGTATCCCATCAGTAATCTGCACACCTGTCCTGATCATCACCTCTCCCCTTCAAAAGCTCTGACCTGACATCCATTCCCTGCCGGATCATTAGCCATGAACAGTATGTTGTGCCCACGAACCAGCCTCCAGTTTATAGAGTTTGTTTTGTTTTATCGTTTTGTACGTCTTGCTTGCCTTTAACTTACCGCCGTTTGTTTTGTCTACAGCCATTCACCCGGAACCCATACCCCATCCCTGTCTGCTCGTCGCCAGTGTGTTGTTATCCATTGGATCTGCCTATCCACTCCCATCAACCCACCTCCGCTGCCCGCTCCTCCACCCGGAACTATCTACCTCCACGTTCTCATTGATGAATAAATACTCACCATCTTTATTCTCACCTTGTACTGGTCTGCTTCTGGGTCCAATTCTGGTAATCCATGACAGTTATAGGTTAGCGTTACAGGTTAGCGTTACAGGTTAGCATTATAGGTTAGCATTATAGGTTAGCGTTATAGGTTAGCGTTATAGGTTAGCGTTATAGGTTAGCATTACAGGTTAGCATTATAGGTTAGCGTTATAGGTTTGCGTTACAGGTTAGAAAAATAAACAAGTTGTGGCTCTGTCGAAGCATTGCCTCTAACTGGCCAATCAGAACGAGCTCCACGTCTAACTATGTGGCTGCTTCAAGTTGTGTATTTACGGTCTATTATGTGTTACCTTTTCACCAACGCCATTTTGAATCTTAGTCCTTTACAGCCTAAATATTTTGAAAGTTTGCAGTCCACATTGCTCTAAATGGGTTGCTTAGATACGGAAATACATTGTTAAACATAGGCTATAGTATTTACACTGATATAGGGGCTAGGCCTACTGTAAATTACAGTCTGGACATGGACATGCCAAATATAGACAATAAGAAAGATATCAGTTTTTTTTACCTTTAACTAGGCAAGTCAGTTAATTAAGAACAAATTCTTATTTTCAATGATGGCCTAGGAACAATGGGTTAACTGCCTGTTCAGGGGCAGAATGACAGATGTGTACCTTGGGGATTTGAACTTGCAACCATTTCAGCTACTAGTCAAACACTCTAACCACTAGGCTACCCTGCCTCCTCATCTATTGGCCTAAAATTCTAATAAAACTAAACAACAACGTGTTTTAAGTAGGCTGTGTCTGAATACAGTGACAGGCACCATAATTGCTCCCTGTGGGCAAATAATACAGACATGGCAAGACTACGGATGGTTTTACACACAGCCAAACATTTCTCAGGAGCTTGATAGAGATACACATAGAAAGAGGGAATGTCCATTCACCGTCATACTGTGCTGTTTAATAAACATCATGGAACCACCCTACGGATCATATATTCTCTTCTCCGATAATAGCAGACGAAATTGCGTTGCATTCGAGCCATGTACGTTCTCACTATAAAGCTATGGATGGTGAATCTTTTTCTAGTAAGTTTGGTTTTTAAATGAACGTAAACGAAATACAGGTGGTCACACAATCAATGGGCATCAGTGGATATTGACATACCATGTCAGTTCAGTGGATATTGACATACCATGTCAGTTCAGTGGATATTGACATACCATGTCAGTTCAGTTGATATTGACGTTGATATTGATAATACCATGTCAGTTCAGTTGATATTGACATACCATGTCAGTTCAGTGGATATTGACATACCATATCAGTTCAGTTGATATTGACATACCATGTCAGTTCAGTTGATATTGACGTTGATATTGACATACCATGTCAGTTCAGTTGATATTGACATACCATGTCAGTTCAGTTGATATTGACATACCATGTCAGTTCAGTTGATATTGACATACCATGTCAGTTCAGTTGATATTGACATACCATGTTAGTTCAGTTGATATTGACATACCATGTCAGTTCAGTTGATATTGACATACCAAGTCAGTTTAGTTGATATTGACATACCATGTCAGTTCAGTTGATATTGACATACCATGTCAGTTCAGTTGATATTGACATACCATGTCAGTTCAGTTGATATTGACATACCATGTCAGTTCAGTTGATATTGACATACCATGTCAGTTCAGTTGATATTGACATACCATGTCAGTTCAGTTGATATTGACATACCATGTCAGTTCAGTTGATATTGACATACCAAGTCAGTTTAGTTGATATTGACATACCATGTCAGTTCAGTTGATATTGACATACCATGTCAGTTCAGTTGATATTGACATACCATGTCAGTTCAGTTGATATTGACATACCATGTCAGTTCAGTTGATATTGACATACCATGTCAGTTCAGTTGATATTGACATACCATGTCAGTTCAGTTGATATTGACATACCATGTCAGTTCAGTTGATATTGACATACCATGTCAGTTCAGTTGATATTGACATACCATGTCAGTTCAGTTGATATTGACATACCATGTCAGTTCAGTTGATATTGACATACCATGTCAGTTCAGTTGATATTGACATACCATGTCAGTTCAGTTGATATTGACATACCATGTCAGTTCAGTTGATATTGACATACCATGTCAGTTCAGTTGATATTGACATACCATGTCAGTTCAGTTGATATTGACATACCATGTCAGTTCAGTTGATATTGACATACCATGTCAGTTCAGTTGATATTGACATACCATGTCAGTTCAGTTGATATTGACATACCATGTCAGTTCAGTTGATATTTACATACCATGTCAGTTCAGTTGATATTGACATACCATGTCAGTTCAGTGGAAAGTGTGTTTTTTTTTAACACAGACAGCAATTCATGGGAACATGAGTTTTTTCATTAAGTTTCGGGCATCGTTTTTATCCTCTTTCCTAATTAAAATGTAAAGGAGTTGATTGAAGTTATTGACCTGTTTTAAGCAGGAGGTTCATTTGTATGTATGTTATGTTTGTTCATCTTCCCTTTGAACCGTTCCCCTTTACTCAGCTTTTAACCACTGTCTAAGAGAGAAAGAGAGGGAGCAAGAGAAAGATAGAGAGGGGAGGGAGGGAGCTTTACTCAGCTTTTAACCACTGTCTAAGAGAGAAAGAGAGGGAGCAAGAGAAAGATAGAGAGGGGAGGGAGGGAGCTTTACTCAGCTTTTAACCACTGTCTAAGAGAGAAAGAGAGGGAGCAAGAGAAAGATAGAGAGGGGAGGGAGGGAGCTTTACTCAGCTTTTAACCACTGTCTAAGAGAGAAAGAGAGGGAGCAAGAGAAAGATAGAGAGGGGAGGGAGGGAGCTTTACTCAGCTTTTAACCACTGTCTAAGAGAGAAAGAGAGGGAGCAAGAGAAAGATAGAGAGGGGAGGGAGGGAGCTTTACTCAGCTTTTAACCACTGTCTAAGAGAGAAAGAGAGGGAGCAAGAGAAAGTTAGAGAGGGGAGGGAGGGAGGGAGGGAAAGAGAGCGACAGAGAGAGAGAAAAATAGAAATAGAAAATGAGGGGATGAGAGGAGAAGGGGAGAAGAGAAGGGGAGGGGATGGGAGGGAGGGAAAGAGAGAAGAGGGGGATGAGGAGGATAGGAGAGGAGAGGAGAGGAGAGGGGGATGAGAGGAGGAGAGGAGAAGGGGAGGGGATGGGAGGGAGGGAAAGAGGGAAGAGGGGGATGAGGAGGAGAGGAGTAGTGTTGAGCGATTAACCAAAATGTTGGTTATTTTTAGGTTTTTAATGAAACAAGTAATTGAATTCAATTTCATTCTTTTTTTCTGTAAGCTCGATACACAGTTTCTCTAAAGATAAATCAGATCAAGCTCGAAATGTGCAATGATCTGTAGTAGGGTGTTCTAGTCTCCAGCATGACAATATTATGCCTAGTTTAGCACAGAAAAGGTGGTAATTAACTACAATAGCCATGATCAATTGTGCCCTTCTACTTGTCTAGTCTGAGAGAACACGCCTTTGAGAGGGATGGAAAGCAGTTTCTCCGCGTGGTATCTCTACCTGAAAATACTTCATCTAAGTGAATGACAGTTGGTATCCAGCGGTCATAAAGCAACTTATTTACTTTGAAGAACTACTACTATAGTGATTCTGTCAGACAGCAGCTCTATAGAGATGAGATGACTTAGTGATTCTGTCAGACAGCAGCTCTATAGAGATGAGATGACTTAGTGATTCTATCAGACAGCAGCTCTATAGAGATGAGATGACTTAGTGATTCTATCAGACAGCAGCTCTATAGAGATGATGACTTAGTGATTCTGTCAGACAGCAGCTCTATAGAGATGATGACTTAGTGATTCTGTCAGACAGCAGCTCTATAGAGATGATGACTTAGTGATTCTGTCAGACAGCAGCTCTATAGAGATGAGATGACTTAGTGATTCTGTCAGACAGCAGCTCTATAGAGATGATGACTTAGTGATTCTGTCAGCCAGCAGCTCTATAGAGATGAGATGACTTAGTGATTCTGTCAGACAGCAGCTCTATAGAGATGATGACTATAGTGATTCTGTCAGACAGCAGCTCTATAGAGATGAGATGACTTAGTGATTCTGTCAGACAGCAGCTCTATAGAGATGATGACTTAGTGATTCTGTCAGACAGCAGCTCTATAGAGATGAGATGACTTAGTGATTCTGTCAGACAGCAGCTCTATAGAGATGATGACTTAGTGATTCTGTCAGACAGCAGCTCTATAGAGATGAGATGATGACTTAGTGATTCTGTCAGACAGCAGCTCTATAGAGATGATGACTTAGTGATTCTGTCAGACAGCAGCTCTATAGAGATGAGATGACTTAGTGATTCTATCAGACAGCAGCTCTATAGAGATGATGACTTAGTGATTCTGTCAGACAGCAGCTCTATAGAGATGATGACTTAGTGATTCTGTCAGACAGCAGCTCTATAGAGATGAGATGACTTAGTGATTCTGTCAGACAGCAGCTCTATAGAGATGAGATGACTTAGTGATTCTGTCAGACAGCAGCTCTATAGAGATGAGATGACTTAGTGATTCTGTCAGACAGCAGCTCTATAGAGATGAGATGACTTAGTGATTCTGTCAGACAGCAGCTCTATAGAGATGAGATGACTATAGTGATTCTGTCAGACAGCAGCTCTATAGAGATGAGATGACTTAGTGATTCTGTCAGACAGCAGCTCTATAGAGATGAGATGACTTAGTGATTCTGTCAGACAGCAGCTCTATAGAGATGAGATGACTTAGTGATTCTGTCAGACAGCAGCTCTATAGAGATGAGATGACTTAGTGATTCTGTCAGACAGCAGCTCTATAGAGATGAGATGACTTAGTGATTCTGTCAGAAAGCAGCTCTATAGAGATGAGATGACTTAGTGATTCTGTCAGACAGCAGCTCTATAGAGATGAGATGATGACTTAGTGATTCTGTCAGACAGCAGCTCTATAGAGATGAGATGACTTAGTGATTCTGTCAGACAGCAGCTCTATAGAGATGAGATGACTTAGTGATTCTGTCAGACAGCAGCTCTATAGAGATGAGATGACTTAGTGATTCTGTCAGAAAGCAGCTCTATAGAGATGAGATGACTTAGTGATTCTGTCAGACAGCAGCTCTATAGAGATGAGATGATGACTTAGTGATTCTGTCAGACAGCAGCTCTATAGAGATGAGATGACTTAGTGATTCTGTCAGACAGCAGCTCTATAGAGATGATGACTTAGTGATTCTGTCAGACAGCAGCTCTATAGAGATGAGATGACTTAGTGATTCTGTCAGAAAGCAGCTCTATAGAGATGAGATGACTTAGTGATTCTGTCAGACAGCAGCTCTATAGAGATGAGATGATGACTTAGTGATTCTGTCAGACAGCAGCTCTATAGAGATGAGATGACTTAGTGATTCTGTCAGACAGCAGCTCTATAGAGATGATGACTTAGTGATTCTGTCAGACAGCAGCTCTATAGAGATGAGATGACTTAGTGATTCTGTCAGACAGCAGCTCTATAGAGATGAGATGACTTAGTGATTCTATCAGACAGCAGCTCTATAGAGATGAGATGACTTAGTGATTCTATCAGACAGCAGCTCTATAGAGATGATGACTTAGTGATTCTGTCAGACAGCAGCTCTATAGAGATGAGATGACTTAGTGATTCTGTCAGACAGCAGCTCTATAGAGATGACGTGACTTAGTGATTCTGTCAGACAGCAGCTCTATAGAGATGAGATGACTTAGTGATTCTGTCAGAAAGCAGCTCTATAGAGATGACATGACTTAGTGATTCTGTCAGACAGCAGCTCTATAGATATGAGATGACTTAGTGATTCTGTCATACAGCAGACAGCAGCTGTATAGAGATGACATGATGAGGTACAAGCCTGGGTACCAGTCTAAAGTCATATCCTGGGTACCAGTCTAAAGTCATGTCCTGGGTACCATTCTAAAGTCATAGCCTGGGTACCAGTCTAAAGTCATAGCCTGGGTACCAGTTTAAGGTCATAGCCCGGGTACCAGTCTAAAGTCATAGCCTGGGTCCCAGTCTAAAGTCATAGCCTGGGTACCAGTCTAAAGTCATAGCCTGGGTACCAGTCTAAAGTTAGCATCCAGGATGAAAGAACATGTTTTATTTCATCCTGTCTGATGATAGAGAGAACGAGGTTATGTAGACCAGCAATACATCATATACATACATCTTGAATTGAATCATTTCAAGAAAAAACATAAAAAGGGGATGGATGGAGGTGTGTTAATAAAAGGGGATGGATGGAGGTGTGTCTACAATAGGGGGATGGATGGAGGTGTGTCTATAAAAGGGGGATGGATGGAGGTGTGTCTACAATAGGGGGATGGATGGAGGTGTGTCTACAATAGGGGGATGGATGGAGGTGTGTCAATAAAAGGGGATGGATGGAGGTGTGTCAATAAAAGGGGATGGATGGAGGTGTGTCAATAAAAGGGGATGGATGGAGGTGTGTCTACAATAGGGGGATGGATGGAGGTGTGTCTATAAAAGGGGGATGGATGGAGGTGTGTCTACAATAGGGGGATGGATGGAGGTGTGTTAATAAAAGGGGATGGATGGAGGTGTGTCTATAAAAGGGGGATGGGTGGAGGTGTGTCTATAAAAGGGGGAAGGATGGAGGTGTGTCTATAAAAGGGGATGGAGGGAGGTGTGTCTATAAAATGGGGAAGGATGGAGGTGTGTCAATAAAAGGGGGAAGGATGGAGGTGTGTCTATAAAAGGGGGAAGGATGGAGGTGTGTCTATAAAAGGGGGATGATAGAGGTGTGTCTATAAAAGGGGGATGATAGAGGTGTGTCTATAAAATGGGGAAGGATGGAGGTGTGTCTATATAAGGGGGGAGTATGGGGGTGTGGCTATTAAAGGGGGATGGATGGAGGTGTGTCTATACAAGGGGGATGGATGGAGGTGTGTCAATAAAAGGGGATGGATGGAGGTGTGTCTATAAAAGGGGATGGATGAAGGTGTGTCAATAAAAGGGGATGGATGGAGGTGTGTCTATAAAAGGGGGATGGAGGTATGTTTATAAAAGGGGGAAGGATGGAGGTATGTCAATAAAAGGGGTTGGATGGAGGTGTGTCAATAAAAGGGGATGGGTGGAGGTGTGTCTATTAAAGGGGGATGTATGTAGGTGTGGCTATAAAAGGGGGATGATAGTGTGTCTATAAAAGGGGAATGGATGGAGGTGTGTCTATAAAGGGGGGATGATAGAGGTGTGTCTATAAAAGGGGATGGATGGAGGTGTGTCTATAAAAGGGGGATGGATGGAGTTGTGTCAATAAAAGGAAGATTGAGGTGTGTCTATAAAAGGGGATAGATGGAGGTGTGTCTATGAAAGGGGGATGGATGTAGGTGTGTCTATAAAAGGGGGAACATAGAGGTGTGTCTATAAAAGGGGGATGGATGGAGGTGTGTCTATAAAAGGGGGAATATAGAGGTGTGTCTATAAAAGGGGGATGATAGAGGTGTGTCTATAAAAGGGGGATGATAGAGGTGTGTCTATAAAATGGGGAAGGATGGAGGTGTGTCTATATAAGGGGGAAGTATGGGGGTGTGGCTATTAAAGGGGGATGGATGGAGGTGTGTCTATACAAGGGGGATGGATGGAGGTGTGTCAATAAAAGGGGATGGATGGAGGTGTGTCTATAAAAGGGGATGGATGAAGGTGTGTCAATAAAAGGGGATGGATGGAGGTGTGTCTATAAAAGGGGGATGGAGGTATGTTTATAAAAGGGGGAAGGATGGAGGTATGTCAATAAAAGGGGTTGGATGGAGGTGTGTCAATAAAAGGGGATGGGTGGAGGTGTGTCTATTAAAGGGGGATGTATGTAGGTGTGGCTATAAAAGGGGGATGATAGTGTGTCTATAAAAGGGGAATGGATGGAGGTGTGTCTATAAAGGGGGGATGATAGAGGTGTGTCTATAAAAGGGGATGGATGGAGGTGTGTCTATAAAAGGGGGATGGATGGAGTTGTGTCAATAAAAGGAGGATGGAGGTGTGTCTATAAAAGGGGATAGATGGAGGTGTGTCTATGAAAGGGGGATGGATGTAGGTGTGTCTATAAAAGGGGGAATATAGAGGTGTGTCTATAAAAGGGGGATGGATGGAGGTGTGGAGGAGAGAACATCTGTGCAGTATAGTATGATAATCTCTCCACAACAATATGTTATCTTAGTAATGCGTCATATTATATTAATAATATGTCATATTATATTAGTAAAATGTCATTATGTTAGTAATATGTAATACTATATTAGTAATATGTCATATTATATTAGTAATATGTCATATTATATTAGTTACATGTCATATTATATTACTAAGATGCCTGTCATATTATATTACTAATTTGTCATGGTATGTCAGTAATATGTGTGTCAGGTTTATCAATGACTCTCACGTCTGGTGTGTGTTATGAAAGCTGGCGCCGTATCATTTGCATAACAAAAGCAACCTGTAATCGCCTGGATACCAGTCTGCCTAAGGCTTATGACACGGAGTACGATGAGTGTCATGTTATCTAAACAGACTGGTATGCAGGCTATACCTGTCACTGTAGGTTTGTAGCTACTGGCCTGGAAGTGTACTGTATCCGGGAGGAAGTGTACTGTATCCGGGAGGAAGTGTACTGTATCCCGGAGGAAGTGTACTGTATCCGGGAGGAAGTGTACTGTATCCGGGAGGAAGTGTACTGTATCCGGGAGGAAGTGTACTGTATCCGGGAGGAAGTGTACTGTATCCGGGAGGAAGTGTGAGCTACAGGTCAGACTCACCTTGAAGTCCTCTTTGCTCTGGAAGTTGTTTAGTAAATGTTGGATGTCGATAGACTGGTGTATTAGACTGGTGTATTAGACTGGTGTATTAGATTGGTGTGTTAGACTGGTACGTTAGACTGGTGCGTTAGACTGGTGCGTTAGACTGGTGCATTAGACTGGTGCGTTAGACTGGTGCATTAGACTGGTGATTTAGACTGGTTCGTTAGACTGATGCATTAGACTGGTGCATTAGACTGGTGTATTACACTGGTGTGTTAAACTTGTGCATTAGACTGGTGCGTTAGACTGGTGATTTAGACTGGTGTATTAGACTGGTGTATTAGACTGATGAAGTAGACTGGTGTGTGTGTGTGTGTGTGTGTGTGTGTGTGTGTGTGTGTGTGTGTGTGTGTGTGTGTGTGTGTGTGTGTGTGTGTGTGTCAGGTAGTTTCTGTTCTGTCGTAATTTTAGTACGCCGAGTTCTGCTCTAGCTTTGATGTTGTGGCAAATGTAGCGAACCACCGTGCCAGCTGTCAGAGTGTCACGCATAGGTGTAATAGGTGGCAGGGAAGTCAGGCGCAGAGAGTGAAAAATGGAGTCTTTTAATAAAGTCCACGGAGTATGCTCCATAACACTAAATGTACATAAACAAACAAACATGGGTACGAGGACCCGACGCGCACCTATACAACAATCACACTACACTGACAATAAAACAATCTCTGACAAAGACATGAGAGGAAACAGAGGGTTAAATACACAACAGGTAATGAATGGGATTGAAAACAGGTGTGTGGGAAGACAAGACAAAACCAATGGAAAATGAAAAAAGGATCAATGATGGCTAGAAGACCGGTGACGTTGAACGCCGAGCACCGCCCGAACAAGGAGAGGCAATGACTTCGGCAGAAGTCGTGACAGTACCCCCCCCTGACGCGCGGCTCCAGCTGCGCGTCGACACCGACCTCGGGGACGACCCGGAGGGCGAGGTGAAGGGCGATCCGGATGGAGACGGTGGAATTCTGATAACATGGAAGGATCTAACACGTCCTCCACTGGAACCCAGCATCTCTCCTCCGGCCCGTACCCCTCCCAGTCCACGAGGTACTGAAGGCCCCTCGCCCGACGTCTCGAATCCAAAATGGATCGAACAGAGTACGCCGGAACCCCCTCGATGTCTAGAGGAGGCGGAGGAACATTACGCACTTCAGCCTCCTGGAGCGGGCCAGCCACCATCGGCCTGAGGAGAGACACATGGAACGAGGGGTTAATACGGTAATGAGTGGGTAGTTGTAACCTATAACATACCTCGTTCACTCTCCTCAGGACTTTAAACAGCCCCACAAACCGCGGACCCAGCTTCCAGCAGAGCAGGCGAAGGGGCAGGTTTCGGGTCGAGAGCCAGACCCTGTCCCCTGGTGCGAACACTGGGGCCTCACTGCGGCGACGGTCTGCGGCAATTTTCTGGCGCCTTATGGCACGCTGAAGGTGGATGTGGGCTGCCTCCCAGGTCTCCTCAGCGTGCCGAAACCAATTGTCCACCGCAGGGGCCTCGGTCTGGCTCTGATGCCAAGGAGCCAGAACCGGCTGATACCCTAATACACATTGAAAGGGAGTAAGGTTAGTGGAGGAGTGACGTAGCGAGTTCTGAGCCATCTCTGCCCAGGGCACGAACTTCGCCCACTCCCCCGGCCGATCCGGGCAATAAGACCGCAGAAACCTACCCACATCCTGGTTAACTCTCTCCACCTGCCCATTACTCTCGGGGTGAAAACCTGAGGTAAGACTAACCGAGATCCCCAAACGCTCCATGAACGCCTTCCAGACCCTTGATGTGAACTGGGAACCCCGATCAGACACTATATCCTCAGGCACCCCATAGTGCCGGAAAACATGTGTAAACAGGGCCTCTGCAGTTTGTAAGGCCGTAGGGAGACCGGGCAAAGGGAGGAGACGACATGACTTTGAAAACCGATCCACAACGACCAGGATCGTGGTGTAACCCTGTGAAGGTGGAAGATCAGTCAAAAAATCCACCGACAGGTGAGACCACGGCCGTTGAGGAACGGGTAGAGGTTGTAGCTTACCTCTGGGCAGGTGTCTAGGAGCCTTGCACTGGGCGCACACCAAGCAGGAAGAAACATAAATCCTCACTGGGCCACCAGTATCTCCCGTCAATACAGCGCATCGTCCGACCTATCCCAGGATGACCAGAGGAGGGTGACGTGTGAGCCCAATATATCAATCGGTCGCGGACAGCAGACGGAACGTACAGACGACCAGCTGGACACTCAGGGGGAGAAGGCTCTGCACGTGATGCCCGCTCAATGTCCGCGTCCAGCTCCCACACTACAGGTGCCACCAGACACGAAGCTGGAAGTATGGGAGTGGGATCCATGGACCGCTCCTCTGTGTCATACAGCCGAGACAATGCGTCTGCCTTAACGTTCTGGGAGCCTGGTCTGTAAGAAAGAGTAAACACAAAACGAGTGAAAAACATGGCCCACCTTGCCTGGCGAGGATTCAATCTCTTCGCCTGCCAGATATACTCCAGATTGCGGTGGTCAGTCCAGATGAGAAAAGGGTGTTTAGCCCCCTCAAGCCAATGCCTCCACACCTTCAAAGCTTCTACGACAGCTAACAGCTCTCGGTTCCCCACATCATAGTTTCGCTCCACCGGGCTGAGCTTCTTTGAAAAGAAAGCACAGGGGCGAAGCTTCAGTGGCGTACCCGAACGCTGAGAGAGCACTGCTCCTATCCCAGCTTCGGATGCGTCCACCTCCACTATGAATGGCAAAGAGGGATCCGGATGAGCCAGCACAGGCACCGAGGTAAACAGAGTCTTCAGGTGCTCAAAAGCCCAGTTCGCCTCAGCCGACCACCGCAAGCGCACCGGGCCCCCCTTTAGCAGTGAGGTAATGGGAGCTGCCACCTGACCAAAACCCCGGATAAACCTCCGGTAGTAATTGGAAAACCCCCAAAAACGCTGCAACTCCTTTACCGTGGTTGGAGTCGGCCAATTACGCACGGCTGTAATGCGGTCGCTCTCCATCTCCACTCCTGAAGTGCAAATCCGATGCCCTAGGAAGGAGAACAAGGAGAGGCAATGACTTCGGCAGAAGTCGTGACACAGAGTCAAATATGTTGATTTCTGAGAACAGTACCCATAACTTAAGTGCCATACAACCTCAACAACAAGCTGGCCAACGGTCTATCTAATGGCCATTCCAACAAGGTAGCACTAGAGGCTGCGAGCTGGAACAAGTTTGCTCAGCTGATCGAGCACAGTTTGTCGTAGTGTTAGGCAGATGAGCAAGCTCATGATTGGTCAGATAGATGGCTCCTAGAGATGCTTTGTGTTAGAATAATGGCATCTGGTGCAAGACAATGGCACCAATCACAAAGACCAGTTTTGTCTAGTTGCCGAATACCTAAGAATGAATGCAACAAGTGCACAGGTCATTTCTTTCTTACCTCATAGACCCTCTATAGAACCTATAGCGGAGACGGATTTAAACTACCCTGTGCTACGGTAGGCTTGAAGGTTACTGGGATATCTGTGCCATGTGCTGCCTTGGTGTGAGGTACAGAGACATTACATATATTATAGGATATGTGTTTTCCGTTGTGGTGTGAGGTACAGAGATATTATAGGATATGTGTTTTCTCTAGTGGTGTGAGGTACAGAGATATATCGATATATAGGAGTGTTTCTCAAGTGGAGTGAGGTACAGAGATATTATAGATATGTAGGAGAGTTTCTCTAGTGGTGTGAGGTACAGAGATATTATAGATCTGTAGGAGGGTTTCTCTAGTGGAGTGAGGTACAGAGATATTATAGATATATAGGAGTGTTTCTCTAGTGGTGTGAGGTACAGAAATATAGGAGATGTGTTCTCTAGTGGTGTGAGGTACAGAGCTATTATAGATATATAGGAGTGTTTCTCTAGTGGTGTGAGGTACAGAGCTATTATAAGAGATGTGTTTTCCCTTGTGGTGTGAGGTACAGAGATATTATAGATCTCTAGGAGTGTTTCCTCTAGTGGTGTGAGGTACAGAGATATTATAGATCTGTAGGAGTGTTTCTCTAGTGGTGTGAGGTACTGAGATATTAAAGATATATAGGAGTGTCTCTCTAGTGGTGTGAGGTACAGAGATATTATAGATATATAGGAGTGTTTCTCTAGTGGTGTGAGGTACAGAGGTATTATAAGAGATGTGTTTTCCCTTGTGGTGTGAGGTACAGAGATATTATAGATCTATAGGAGTGTTTCTCTAGTGGTGTGAGGTACAGAGATATTATAGATCTCTAGGAGTGTTTCTCTAGTGGTGTGAGGTACAGAGATATTATAGATCTCTAGGAGTGTTTCTCTAGTGGTGTGAGGTACAGAGATATTATAGGAGATCTGTTTTCTCTAGTGGTGTGAGGTACAGAGATATTATAGATCTGTATGAGTGTTTCTCTAGTGGTGTGAGGTACAGAGATATTATAGATCTCTAGGAGTGTTTCTCTAGTGGTGTGACGTACAGACGTTCTCCGTTGCAGTGTTCTGTCTCTCCGAGCACTCCCATCACGTGGCATTCTACTGCTCCACTCAAATACATTTTCTATCCCTTCATTCCATTAACACACCGACATGTTAATGTTCTCTCTGCACTTGTTCCAACACTGTAAATACTATAAAAGACATTTCAGAAGAAGACAACTGCCATCTTCAACCTCTCTCTCTCTCTCTCTCTCTCTCTCTCTCTCTCTCTCTCTCTCTCTCTCTATTTCCCTCTCTCTTTTTTCTCTGTCTCTCACTTTTTCTCTCTCTCGGTCTCTCTCTTTCCTTCTCTCTCTCTTTCCCTCTCTCTCTCTCTCCCCCCCTCTCCCTATTTCCCTCTCTCTCTCTGTGCTTATCTCACGTCATCCTCAATTTAACTGCTGGCCATTTGAGCAGCATCATCACGGTATTATAATTTTTACGAGTTCCATCGTGAAGAGATCGGCCTGTCTGCCCCGATGCCTGCACAAGCCCCGGTCTGCACGGAGGAATGACAGATGACTGACTGAATAGCTTCCCTATATTAACCATGTCTAAAAATATACCCCGTGGTCTGCACCGTACCGGAGAGCAGGGACAATTTCTCCCCATCAAAAACGCCACTGTATGAACCCACCGCTCTGAGCCACAGAAAACACACACACACACACACACAGAAACACACACAACCACACAAATGCAGAACACTACACACACCTGCATGCAGGTATGCACATCCACACACACACACACACACACGCAGAGCCATGATAGCAGTGTAGAGAGTGTGTATGTTTGTTGGTTGGTATAGCTGAATTGAGTGGTTGTGTGTTTGTGTGTGTATGTGTACGTGTATGTGTGTGGTGGTGGGGGGGGGGGGGGGTTGTACGTGTGTGCATATGTGTGTGACTGTAAATCAACTGACTAAATCAACGTACCAAAAATCAACCGACTAAATCAACCGACTGTAAATCAACTGACCATAAATCAACTAACCATAAGTTAACTGACCATACATTAACTGACTGTAAATCAACTGACTGTAAATCAACTGACCATATATCGATTGACCATATATCAACTGACTGTAAATCAACTGACCGTA
This sequence comes from Oncorhynchus kisutch, assembly GCF_002021735.2. NCBI lineage: Eukaryota > Metazoa > Chordata > Actinopteri > Salmoniformes > Salmonidae > Oncorhynchus > Oncorhynchus kisutch. The sequence continues at coordinate 70,762,977 of NC_034178.2, forward strand.
AATCAACTGACCGTAAATCAACTGACCGTAAATCAACTGTCTGTAAATCAACCGACCATGAATCAACTGACTGTAAATCAACTGACCGTAAGTCAACCGACTGTAAATCAACAAACTGTAAATCAACTGACCATAAATAAATTGACTATTGACATTTGACTGTAAATCAGCTGACTATAAATCGACTGACTATAAATTGACTGACTATAAATCGACTGACTGTAAATCGACTGACTATAAATCGACTGACTATAAATCGACTGACTATAAATCGACTGACCATAAATCGACTGACTGTAAATCGACTGACTGTAAATCGACTGACTATAAATCGACTGACTGTAAATCGACTGACCATAAATCGACAGACCGTAAATCGACTGACCATAAATCGACTGACCATAAATTGACTGACTGTAAATCGACTGACTGTAAATCGACTGACTATAAATCGACCGACTATAAATCGACCGACTATAAATCGACTGACTATAAATCGACTGACTGTAAATCGACTGACTATAAATCGACTGACCGTAAATCGACTGACTATAAATCGACTGACTATAAATCGACTGACCGTAAATCGACTGACTATAAATCAGCTGACTATAAATCGACTGACTGTAAATCGACTGACTGTAAATCGACTGACCATAAATCGACTGACTATAAACCGACTGACTATAAATCGACTGACTATAAATCGGCTGACTATAAATCGACTGACTGTAAATCGACTGACTGTAAATCGACTGACCATAAATCGACTGACTATAAACCGACTGACTATAAATCGACTGACTATAAATCGACTGACTATAAATCGACTGACTATAAATCGACTGACTGTAAATCGACTGACCGTAAATCGACTGACTATAAATCAACTGACTATAAATCGACTGACCGTAAATCGACTGACTATAAATCGACTGACTATACCAAAGTTGAGAACTGAACGGTTCAAGAGGATGCCCCATCCCATACTTCTGCCCAGTTGTTTTTATTTTTGTTGTCCCCTCATCCATTCATATTTTGTTTGCTCATGATCTGTAACTATCATCCTAATGTAAGAGTGTCCGTCCCACTGAGCACATCCCTGATCTCAAAGACAACACTTAAATTAAAAGCTGAAAGCACCAACTCCTTTCAGCTTTTTAAAGAAGACAAACATAATATGTAAATAAAGTGTACAGTGTTTACCACAGTAGATATTGATTTCTCACCGAACTAATCACATATTTGGATTGATCAATGATTCTATTCATTCTTACAGTGCCTCTCTTTACATCATCTCACTAACATCTAGAGTATGAAGGTTGATGTTTTACACAGAGAGCTGACAGACATTACAGACTTCTCAATCAAAAAAGGATACTCGTTTGATTAAAAGTCATGTCTTATTCCCAATGATCCTTACAATGCTGCCTTCTGAAGTTCCTCAACTTGTTGGAGTGTTGGAGTGTTGTTCCAATACACACAGGGACGATCTCAAATTGCATCCTCCTCGTGTCCTCTCTCCTCTTTCCTCGACTCCTTCTCAGAATCCATTGGATGAGGAAGCCGGAGGTTCCTCCCCTCTGACCTTTTCCTCCTGTGGGTTTTTGAGAGGGAGACAGGGAGAGAGGAGAGATGACGCAAACAGGATGAAATATTACTAAAGAGAGGGAGCTCTGATACATTAGAACTATTCTAGGCATCCTTCGTTCCACACAACAGCTCTGTGATCTTGACTGTCTGTCACCAAACCTATCACAGCTCTCATTATGAAAGCAGGAATGAAGACGCTCTTAAGTCCATGTCCTACTGACCCAATCAGACTTAGTGTAGGGCTTTATTCAGTTTGTGAAGCTGAAGCGTTTACAGATTCCACCATAGTAACGATAAAGGAATTTCCGATTGAGCCGACGTATGCAGCATTTACGGTGAATGCAGTCTCCTCTACCGTGGGAACATTGCCTTTAAATTTCAAAAACCCTGCTGTAAAGTTGAACTTCGGCGATGCGGACTGAATAGAGCCCCTACTTTTCTCTGATTAGTCTGAACTAATCTCTTCATGTCTCTGGCCTTGGTAAAGATGGTTCGACAAGGATATTGTAAAACTTGTTATTAGCATAGAAATGGAATTAGTACCAATCAGTGTTCCAATCAAATAGCTGTGGTCTGAGAAGTTTTGACCATTCCAGTAATATATATATATATATATACAGTGGGGCAAAAAAATATTTAGTCAGCCACCAATTGTGCAAGTTCTCCCACTTAAAAAGATGAGAGAGGCCTGTAATTTTCATCATAGGTACACTTCAACTATGACAGACAAAATGAGAAAATAATCCAGAAAATCACATTGTAGGACTTTTAATGAATTTATTTGCAAATTATGGTGGAAAATAAGTATTTGGTCAAGCAAGATTTCTGGCTCTCACAGACCTGTAACTTCTTCTTTAAGAGGCTCCTCTGTCCTCCACTCGTTACCTGTATTAATGGCACCTGTTTGAACTTGTTATCAGTATAAAGGACACCTGTCCACAACCTCAAACAGTCACACTCCAAACTCCACTATGGCCAAGACCAAAGAGCTGTCAACGGACACCAGAAACAAAATTGTAGACCTGAACCAGGCTGGGAAGACTGAATCTGCAATAGGTAAGCAGCTTGGTTTGAAGAAATCAACTGTGGGAGCAATTATTAGGAAATGGAAGACATACAAGACCACTAATAATCTCCCTCGATCTGGGGTTCCACGCAAGATCTCACCCCGTGGGGTCAAAATGATCACAAGAACGGTGAGCAAAAATCCCAGAACCACATAGGGGGACCTAGTGAATGACCTGCAGAGAGCTGGGACCAAAGTAACAATGCCTACCATCAGTAACACATTACTCCGCCAGGGACACAAATCCTGCAGTGTCCCCCTGCTTAAGCCAGTACATGTCCAGGCCCATCTGAAGTTTGCTAGAGAGCATTTGGATGATCCAGAAGAAGATTGAGAGCATGTCATGGTCAGATAAAACCAAAATATAACTTTTTGGTAAAAACTCAACTCGTCGTGTTTGGCAGACAAAGAATGCTGAGTTGCATCCAAAGAACACTATACCTACTGTGAAGCATGTGGGTGGAAACATAATGCTTTGGGGCTGGTTTTCTGCAAAGGGACCAGGACGACTGATCCATGTAAAGGAAAGAATGAATGGGGCCATGTATCGTGAGATTTTGAGTGAAAACCTCCTTCCATCAGCAAGGGCATTGAAAATGAAACGTGGCTGGGTCTTTCAGCATGACAATGATCCCAAACACACCGCCCGGGCAATGAAGGAGTGGCTTCGTAAGAAGCATTTCAAGGTCCTGGAGTGGCCTAGCCAGTCTCCAGATCTCAACCCCATAAAAAATCTTTGGAGGGAGTTGAAAGTCTGTGTTGCCCAGCAACAGCCCCAAAACATCACTGCTCTAGAGGAGATCTGCATGGAGGAATTGGCCAAAATACCAGCAACAGTGTGTGAAAACCTTGTGAAGACTTACAGAAAATGTTTGACCCCTTTGGTCATTGCCAACAAAGGGTATTTAACAAAGTATTGAGATAAACTTTTGTTATTGACCAAATACTTATTTTCCACCATCATTTGCAAATAAATTCATTAAAAATGTGATTTTCTGGATTTGTTTCCTCATTTTGTCTGTAATAGTTGAAGTGTACCTATGACGCAAATTTACAGGCCTCTCTCATCTTTTTTAAGTGGGAGAACTTGCACAATTGGTGGCTGACTAAATACTTTTTTGCCCCACTGTATATCTATATATATAAACAAAATTTTTTTCCATTTTTTTTTTATTATTTTTTTCAGCCAGGGCACATAGAACCAGATAAATATTGATATATGGACTAAGGAATGTTTTTTGTTAGAACAAGGAGTTTAGGGAGTGTTGTGCTGGCTACTTTAGCTATGGTTAGACTAGGGTGTTGGGAGTGTTATAGAGACAGCCAGGACACAAGGTCCCAGAGCCTCTCTGACCTTATTATACTTCCAAGTTTTCAACCAGGCTGCTGTTAGAGCTGTTTTTACCAGCCATAGTACAGAGAACTAGCCAGCCGGAGAGCTACCCAGAGTCATCTCCCGTCTGACCTTCTAGTAACTCATAATAGTGTGTGTTTGTTTGTGTTCAGGAGAGGTGACATACCAGCCCTGTCGTGATTTAAATCACCTGGACCAGCATTTATGATCCAAACACCTCCACGTACCTTTCCCTTGATAGTGGCTGAGTGAAAAGCATTGGGAAAGTACCAGGCTCTTCAGCCAATGTGGCCGAGGGCTGATGGCTCAACCTAAACTGGCGATCCACTTACATGTCCTAATAAATAATGAATTCATGTCCAATCGATTGGAAATATAAAATGTCAAGCTTCCAACCAAACAGTATTTATATAGATTTCATAGAACACTGTCTCAGTAGAACAGTAACGACATAGAACACTGTCTCAGTAGAACAGTAATGACATAGAACACTGTCTCAGTAGAACAGTAACGACATAGAACACTGTCTCAGTAGAACAGTAATGACATAGAACACTGTCTCAGTAGAACAGTAATGACACAGAACACTGTCTCAGTAGAACAGTAACGACATAGAACACTGTCTCAGTAGAACAGTAACGACATAGAACACTGTCTCAGTAGAACAGTACTGACATAGAACACTGTCTCAGTAGAACAGTACTGACATAGAACACTGTCTCAGTAGTACAGTAATGACAGAACACTGTCTCAGTAGAACAGTAACGACACAGAACACTGTCTCAGTAGAACAGTAATGACAGAACACTGTCTCAGTAGAACAGTAATGACACAGAACACTGTCTCAGTAGAACAGTAACGACATAGAACACTGTCTCAGTAGTACACTAATGACATAGAACACTGTCTCAGTAGAACAGTAACGACACAGAACACTGTCTCAGTAGAACAGTAACGACATAGAACACTGTCTCAGTAGAACAGTAACGACACAGAACACTGTCTCAGTAGAACAGTAACGACATAGAACACTGTCTCAGTAGAACAGTAACGACATAGAACACTGTCTCAGTAGAACAGTAACGACATAGAACACTGTCTCAGTAGAACAGTAACGACATAGAACACTGTCTCAGTAGAACAGTAACGACATAGAACACTGTCTCAGTAGAACAGTAACGACACAGAACACTGTCTCAGTAGAACAGTAACGAAATAGAACACTGTCTCAGTAGAACAGTAACGACACAGAACACTGTCTCAGTAGAACAGTAACGACACAGAACACTGTCTCAGTAGAACAGTACTGACATAGAACACTGTCTCAGTAGTACACTAATGACATAGAACACTGTCTCAGTAGAACAGTAACGACATAGAACACTGTCTCAGTAGAACAGTAATGACATAGAACACTGTCTCAGTAGAACACTAATGACATAGAACACTGTCTCAGTAGAACAGTACTGACATAGAACACTGTCTCAGTAGTACAGTAATGACAGAACACTGTCTCAGTAGAACAGTAACGACACAGAACACTGTCTCAGTAGAACAGTAATGACAGAACACTGTCTCAGTAGAACAGTAACGACACAGAACACTGTCTCAGTAGAACAGTAATGACAGAACACTGTCTCAGTAGAACAGTAATGACACAGAACACTGTCTCAGTAGAACAGTAACGACATAGAACACTGTCTCAGTAGTACACTAATGACATAGAACACTGTCTCAGTAGAACAGTAACGACACAGAACACTGTCTCAGTAGAACAGTAACGACACAGAACACTGTCTCAGTAGAACAGTAACGACATAGAACACTGTCTCAGTAGAACAGTAACGACATAGAACACTGTCTCAGTAGAACAGTAACGACATAGAACACTGTCTCAGTAGAACAGTACTGACATAGAACACTGTCTCAGTAGAACACTAATGACATAGAACACTGTCTCAGTAGAACAGTAATGACATAGAACACTGTCTGTCGTTTGTATGGCCTTTTCCATCTGAAAGTGGGGTCCAAGGGAAGCAACAACAACGTAGGCACATGATCATGTTATTCCATTATACAGAAGACAAAACTAAGCCTTGAGTTGGTTCATTATCACAGGCAGTGTCAATGAAAGGAATGTTGTTTTTGGTGTGGTGAGATATTTCTAAAGAAATGTGCAGTGGTGGAAGTGACTAGAACTGAGGCTGGTGTTGGTCTGAACTCCATGGCATTATCACAGGCAATGATATGGCCAGTCTGGTGTTGGTCTGAACTCCA
>NC_034178.2:70774266-70779772 GCF_002021735.2 Oncorhynchus kisutch
TGTTCTGTGCATAGATCATGCATGTGGCGATGAGCGCAAAGACGTCAGGAGACAAGGTAGGCCACCAGAATCTTTGTCGCACAAAGGCCAAGGTTCGAAGGGAGCCCAAGAGGCAGGCAAGCCTGGAGGAGTGGGACCAATCCAGGACTGAGGAGCGTTCAGCGTCAGGAATGAACTTATGGTTATCAGGCCTCCGGCTGGGAAAGCTGCGCCTCACGGATCTGCTTCCCTATTCCCCAGCTGAGTGCTGTGGATGGTGCATTCCAGCTGAGGTGGGATGGATGGTCTCGGGTTCTGGGGTTGTAGCCGTGGGGCTATAACGGCGTGACAAGGAATCCGGCTTGACATTCTTGGATCCCGGCCGGTATGAGAGGGAGAAATTGAACCGAGTGAACAACAGGGCCCACCTAGCTTTCCTGGAATATAGACGCTTGGTGGTGCGGGATATTCCGTACACAATGAAGAGATGTTCCACCCGCTGCAGCCAGTGCCTCCGCTCCTCCAATACTATCTTCACCGTGAGAAGCTCGCAATTTTCCATTTCGTAGTTCCTCTCCTTGGCGTTGAGGTGGTTGGAGGAGAAGGCGCAGGGATGTAACTTGAGGTCCAGGGAAGAATGCTGGGACAGGACAGCCCCCTGCTCCGACATCCGATGTATCGGCCTCCACTATGAACTAGTGGGATGGGTCAGGATGAACCAAGATGGGAGCTGTGGTGAAGGGAATACCCAGAATGCCCGGTAAGCAGCTGGGGACCATGTGAACTGAACCTTGGGAGAGGTGAGTGCAGACAGGAGGGAAACCAGGGTGCAATTGCCCCAGCGTCGTCCGGGTTGGGCCGGTGTAGGCCGTCATTGTAAATAAGAATTTGTTCTTAACTGACTTGCCTAGTTAAATAATTAAAATATAATAAAAACCTATTGGTGGATGGGTAAAAAATGTAAAAGTAGAAATGGATGATCCCTTTTAGCATGGGGAAGGTATTAATACCACTTTGGATTGTGTATCAATACACCCAGGCCCAGGTTGCTGGGGAGGAAGGACAGTATTGAGACCAATACTGACTTGAAAATAGTTACAGAGTTTAATGGCTGTGATAGGAGAAAACTGAGGATGGATCACCAACATTGTAGTTACTCTGCAATTACTAAACTAAATGACAGAGTGAAAAGAAGGAAGCCTGTACAGAATAAAAAATATTCCAAAACATGCATCCTGTTTGCAATAAGGCACTAAAGTAAAGCTGAAAAAAAATGTGGCAAAGCAATTAACTTTATGTTCTGAATACAAAGTGTTATGTTTGGGACAATGACAAAACAACACATAGCTGAGTAACACTCTTCAAATTTTCAAGTATGGTCATGGCTGCATCATGTTATGGGCATGCTTGTCATCCGCAAGGACTATGGAGTTTTTTTTCTGCATAAAAATAAACAGAATAAGCAGAATAAGCACAGGCAAAATCCTTGTGTAAAACCTTGTTCAGTCAACAACATACGTTGGAAGACAAATTCACCTTTCAGCAGGACAATAAAACACAAGGCCAAATATACACTGGAGTTGCATACCAATGCGTCATTGAATGTTAGCTACAACTTTGATTTAAAACCTGTTGACGGGGTAGGGTTCCCTTTTGGGAACGAACCATCCCACGTTCAGCTGGAACGGTGGCGCACGGAATGCAAAAATATTCTTAGAAATATTTAACCTCCACACATTAACAAGTCCAATAGCTCAAATGAAAGATAAACACCTTGTTCATCTAGCCAGCAAGATGCCAGCAGATTTCTAAAATGTTTTACGGCGAAAACATAGCACATATTTATGTCAAACCACCAAAGACACAGCTAATTTGAATAGCCAAAAAATGCAATCAACAAACGCAGGATTAAAATAAAAATAATTCACTAACCTTTTGAAAATCTTCATCAGATGACAGTAATAGGACATGTTACACAAAACATTTATGTTTTTTTCAATAATATGCTACTTATATCCATAAATCTCTGTTTACAATGACGGCATGTTCACAAAATGCTACTCAAATGTCCGGAGAAATGATGATAGCTCCGGCAGATAACGTCAGATAACAGCAATACACATCATAAACTTTGACTAAATATACATGTTCTACATATAGATAGAAAGATACACTTCTTCTTAATTCAACCGCTGTGTTACATTTATTTTTAACGTTACAGAATTCGTTCACTGGGCTATAATATGAGACGGCGCTCAGAAATTAGCATTATGTCTCCTCTATCTCGGAGTCCACAGAAACCCATAATTAACACATAAATATTCCCTTACCTTTGATGTTCTTCGATCAGAAGACGTGGAAGGAGTTATACTTACCAAAAACTGCGTTTGGTTTTCAAGTCTGTGTCTTTAGGTTACCAAACGCGACAAATTCCGGTTGAAATGCAGCCAAAATTCTAGTGGATGCGCAACTAAACTTAAAATTACATATTATATGTCGACTAAACTGGTCAAACTAAGTGCAGAATCAAGCTTTAGCATGTTCTAAACATGCAAAACAAAACTTAGCTCCAACAGACAAACCGAAATCGTTTGGTCAATCCTGGAAGAAAGAGAGCTCCGGACCAGACTCGCGCATGAAAGTACATGTATTTTCGCGTGACCCGGAGGTTTCAGCCCGCCAAAACTCGAGGGAGCGCGCGATTCTCACAATGAGAGGCCCCACTGAAAGGGGACACCGCGCTGAAGAGATAGGAACTGTTCCCAGATCTGTAGCTGGTTGGGAAGGGTGGGGGCGATGACGTCAAAGTTGGCCCAACTTTCATGATGGCAAGAGTTTTGGAGAATTTGGGAGAATGGCTGCCCTGAGAGTCCTGCTTTACATACAGACATCATTTGAACGGTTTTAGAAGCTTTAGAGTGTTTTCTATTCAATAATTATTATTATATGCATATATTAGCCATTTTTGACAGATTTTTTTTCTGTTTACTATGGGCACGCAATTCCTCCAAAGGGGGCAGTAGTCAGCCCTATCTTTAACACGTTGGAAATGTATGGAAAGACTTGAAAATGTCTGTCTATCAATAAACAACAACCAACTTGACAGAGCTTGATGAAATAAAATAATAATAATGTGCAAATATTGGTGTGCAAAGCTCTTTGAGACTTACCCAGAAAGACTTACAGCTGTAATCACTGCCACAAGTGATTATAGCATTATTGACTCAGGGGTGTGAATACTTATGTAAATGTTCAATAATTTTGCTATAACTTTCAAAAACATGTTTTCACTTTGTCGTTATGGGGTATTGTGTGTAAATGGTTGAGGAAGAAGAAAATAAATATTTAACCCATTTTGAATTCAGGTTGTAACACAACAAAATATGGAATAAGTCAAGGGGTACGAATACTTTCTGAAGGCACTGTAGGTATTCCTCTTGTCTAGATAGGGCAGTGTGCAGTGCGATGGTGATGGTGTCATCTGTAGCTCTGTTGCGGCGGTATGCAAATTGAAATGGTTCGAGGGTGTCAGGTAAGGTGAAGGTGATATGATTCTTATCTAAAAACTCAAAACACTTCAGGATGACAGAGGTGAGTGTTACTCCTCATCCAGCATGCTGTCTCAATCTCATCTGGCATGCTGTCTCTTCCTCATCCAGCATGCTGTCTCCTCCTCATCCAGCATGCTGTCTCCTCCTCTTCCTGAATGCTGTCTCCCTCTCATCCAGCATGCTGTCTCCTCCTCTTCCTGAATGCTGTCTCCCTCTCATCCAGCATGCTGTCTCCTCCTCATCCGGCATGCTGTCTCAATCTCATCCGGCATGCTGTCTCCTCATCATCCAGCATGCTGTCTCCTCCTCATCTGGCATGCTGTCTCAATCTCATTCTGCATGCTGTCTCAATCTCATCCTGCATGCTGTCTCCTCCTCATCCAGCATGCTGTCTCCTCCTCATCCGGCATGCTGTCTCCTCCTATTCCTGCATGCTGTCTCAATCTCATCCGGCATCCTGTCTCAATCTCATCCTGCATGCTGTCTCCTCCTCATCCAGCATGCTGTCTCCTCCTCATCCAGCATGCTGTCTCCTCCTCATCCAGCATGCTGTCTCAATCTCATCCGGCATGCTGTCTCTTCCTCATCCGGCATGCTGTCTCTTCCTCATCCGGCATGCTGTCTCCTCCTCATCCGGCATGCTGTCTCCTCCTCATCCGGCATGCTGTGTCCTCCTCATCCAGCATGCTGTCTCAATCTCATCCGGCATGCTGTCTCTTCCTCATCCGGCATGCTGTCTCATCCTCATCCGGCATGCTGTCTCCTCCTCATCCAGCATGCTGTCTCTTCCTCATCCGGCATGCTGTCTCCTCCTCATCCGGCATGCGGTCTCCTCCTCATCCAGCATGCTGTGTCCTCCTCATCCGGCATGCTGTCTCAATCTCATCCGGCATGCTGTCTCCTCCTCATCCGGCATGCTGTCTCCTCCTCATCTGACATTTTGCTCAGTGTGTTTAACTCAGCCAAGTACTGGTCTAAACTTACTACCACTTTCTGATCATTATTGAAAAATGTGTATCTCTCAAATGAGATGTTCTGGCTTGGTACAAAGTAGTCCTCTAAATTTAGTCAGGAGCTCAAACAATTCCAAGCTTGCCTCGTCTGGCTGAAAGCTATTGGAAATGTCCAACGCATCCTCTTCAATAACATGCATAACAATGGAAGCTTCAATTTGTCACCATCTTCCACTGGCTGCTAGGTAGATATTGACATCTCTGCTTGAAATGTTTCCAGCTGTCGGCTAGATTGCCTGTTAACTGCACAGGAGTTGGAGGACTAAGCCTATCTATGACGGGAAGCACTCAGGGAACTCTTGCAGTACCTCAAAAAGTTTTACGTCAACAGATACCACTGCAGCCTCGTTCTCGCTGCTGCGGCTTGCTGCCATCACTCTTGCTAGCTAGCATTTTCGAATAGTCGCGTCACTTGACTTATGGCAAGAGTGTTACATTTTCATCTTGGGAATTTGAAGTTGCAGAGTGATGCCAATGGGGAGGTCACAGATGGTTAGTGAGGTGGGGTAGGTCACAGGTGTTTAGTTAGGTGAGTCTATGGTGCTGTGGAACCATTCTACAAAACAATAGATGATCACTTGAGAGAGAGAAAGAGAGACACACACAGAGAGAGAGGGACACAGAGAGAGAGAGAGACACACACAGAGAGAGAGAGGGACACACACAGAGAGAGAGAGAGAGAGAGAGAGAGAGAGACAGGGTGAGAGGAGAGAGAGAGAGACAGAGAGAGGGACAGAGAGAGAGAGGGACAGAGAGAGAGACACACAGAGACACAGAGAGAGAGAGGGACACAGAGAGAGACACACAGAGACACAGAGAGAGAGAGAGAGAGAGACCTGAGAGAGGAGAGAGAGAGAGAGAGAGAGAGAGAGGAGAGAGAGACGAGAGAGAGAGAGAGACACTGAGAGAGAGAGAGGGACACAGAGAGGAGAGAGAGAGAGAGAGAGAGAGAGAGAGAGAGAG
>NC_034178.2:70779872-70797372 GCF_002021735.2 Oncorhynchus kisutch
GAGAGAGAGAGAGAGAGAGAGAGAGCCACTGAGAGAGAGAGAGAGAGAGACACTGAGAGAGAGAGAGAGAGAGACACACACAGAGACACATACAGAGAGAGAGGGGCACCGAGAGAGAGAGAGAGAGAGAGAGAGAGGAGAGTGAGACAGAGAAGGGACACAGAGGAAGAAGGGACAAGAGAGAGACACACAGAGACACAGGAGAGAGAGGGGACAACAGAAGAGAACACACAAGAAGACACGAAGAGAGAGAGAGGGACAAACGGAGAGAGAGAGAGAGAGAGAGAGAGACAGAGACCGAGAGAGAGAGAGAGACACTGAGAGAGAGAGAAGAGAGAGAGAGAAGAGAGAGAGACACGCACAGAGAGAGAGACACGCACAGAGAGAGAGAGGGACAGGTGGAAGAGAGAGAGAGAGAGAGAGAGAGAGAGAGAGAGAGAAGAGAGAGAGAGAGAGAGAGAGAAGAGAGAGAGAGAGAACACACACAGAGAGAGAGAGGGACAGGGTGAGAGAGAGAGAGAGAGAGAGAGAGACACAACAGAGAGAGAGAGGGACAACACAGAGAGAGAGAGAGAGAGAGAGAGAGAGAGAGAGAGAGAGAGAGAGACACTGAGAGAGAGAGACCCACAGAGAGATGCAAGCAGGAAGACAGAGGAAGGGGAGAAGACCTGTCTATCCACTACCTCCTCTTCCACCTACTCCCATAGAACAGCTGTGTTGGTTCTTTACTTGGATGCTGCTGTGTATTAACAAGGCTTTGTATAATTACTGCAATTTCTCCTACTCCGAGAGAGAAAGGAATGTGGTCTGTGCGTGTGCTTGTGTGTGCGTGCGCACGTGCATGTGTGTGCTTGCGTGCGTGTGTGTGTGTGCTTGTGTGTGTGTGCTTGCTTGCGTGCGTGTGTGTGCTTGTGTGTGCGTGCGCACGTGCGTGTGATAGCACCAGGTGCAGATGTTATTGAACAGAGTGGGAACTGTACAGTAGACTGTAATTTAAACCAAGAGATTCAGCTGAAAGTGCCTGAATGAAGAAGCAGGGAAGAGAAAGAGGAGGAACGTTGCCTTCTAGAGTGTCTGAGGAAACGCACAGAAAACTGAACTTGACCGCGTTAAACAATGTTTTTCCGATTCGATTTAATAAATTGTTTTGTTGCATGTTGAAAGAGTCGGAATTCATGCAAAACGCTGTTTACAACATGAATTGTGTTAGGATATAAAAATAGATTTCATCAAACAAGACTATGCTACATATTATCTCTGGGATGCTCAGGATGACAAATCAGAGCCAGATTACTGAATGGAAGTACATTATCTACCTTCAGAGGTGAATGTATCAAACCAGTTGCCGTGATAAAAGTGTTTTGTTGTTGTGCACTATCCTCAAACAATAGCATGGTATTTTTTCGCTGTAATAGCTACTGTAAATTGGACACTGCAGTTAGAAATAAATATCATTTAAGATTTCTGACGATATAAGACATGTCTATGTCCCGGAAAGTTGGCTGTTGTTTACAAGGCCATTATCGTCACATATCGCATATTGAGCACCAACTAATCCAAAAATAATAGTAATAAGAATAAGAATTTACTGCTTATTATGCAGATGTAATTATTCAGTACCTCTACATATTTGACAGCAAGAGGAGTTGCTCCTTCGCCCATGAGTATTTTTTGTTTTTTCTCTGGGTTTAATAAGTTAAAATGTGAAATAAATGTAGTAATTTCTGTGAATAATTGAACTCGTCGTGAGGAATATTTCTCACAGTAAAGGAAAAATTGTATTTCTGTTCCTCTCTCTCTCTCACTCTCTCACTCAACCCACCTGTCATTGACCCCCATCAGTGCTTCTCTACCTCTCAGTCTCTCCACATCAACATTTTCACTGTCCCCTACTGTGAATCTACCTTTACTCTGTCTTCCTCTATCTTGCCCTCGGCTCTCTAAGTGCTCTCCTCTAGCTCAGCATGGCCTCATAGTGCTTTCGGAAAGTATTCAGACCCCCGGTCTTTTCCCACATTTTGTTATGTTACAGCCTCATCATTAAATGGATTCCAAAATGAATTTAAAAAAATGAAATCCTCACTAATCCCCAATACCCTATAATGACAAAGCAAAACCAAAAAACAGAAATACCTTATTTACGTATTCAGATCCTTTGCTAAGAGACTCGAAATTGAGCTCAGGTGCATCCTGTTTCCTTAGATCATCTTTGACTTGGAGTCCACCGGTGGTATATTCAATTGATTGGACATGATTTGGAAAGGCACACACCTGTCTATATAAGGTCCCACATTTGAAAGTGCATGTCAGAGAAAAAAACATGCCATGAGGTCGAAGGAATTGTCCGTAGAGCCCTAAGACAGGGCACAGATCTGGGGAAGGGTACCAAAAAATGGCTGCAGCATGGAAGGTCCCCGAGAACACAGTGGCCTCCATCATTCTTAAGTGGAAGAAGTTAGGAACCATCAACCACCAAACTGAGCAATTGGGAGAGAAGATCCATGGTCAGGGAGGTGACCAAGAACCCCATGGTAACTCTGACAGAGCTCTTGAGCTCCTCTGTGGAGATGGGAGAACCTTTCAGAAGGACAACCATCTCTGCAGCACTCCACTAATCAGGCCTTTATAGTACAGTGGCCAGATGGAAGCCACTCTTCAGTAAAAGGCACATGAGAGCCTGCTTGCCAAACGGCACCTAAAGGACCCTTAGACCGTAAGATACACAAATCTCTGGTCTGATGAATCCAAGATTGAACTCTTTGACTTGAATGCCAAACCTCATGTCTGGAGGAAACCTGGCACCATCCCTATGGTGAAGCGTGGTGTTGGTAGCATCATGCTGTGGGGATGTTTGTCATTGGCAGGGACTGGGAGACTAGTCAGGATTGTGGCAAAGATGATTGGAGCAAAATACAGAAAGATCCTAAATGAAAACCTGCTCCAGAGCACTCAGGACATTAGACTGGGGAGAAGGTTCACCTGCCATCAGGACAACAACCCTAAGCACAAAGCCAAGACAATGCAGGAGTGGCTTTGGGCCAAGTCTCTGAATGTCCTTGAGTGGCCCAGCCAGAAGCCGGACTTGAACTCAGCTGTGCAGCAAAGCTCCCCATCCAACCTGAGCTTGGGATGACCTGCAGAGAGGAATGAGAGAAACTCCTCAAAAACAGGTGCGGCAAGCTTGTCATCGCTGCCAAAGGTACTTCAGCAAAGTACTGAGTAAAAGGGTCTGAATAGTTATGTAAATGTGATATTACATTTTTTTTAGAAAACCCTTTTTTTTGCTTTGTCATCATGGGTTATTGTGTGTAGATTCATGAAAAAATAAATACATATATTTTGATCAATTTTAGAGTAAGTTTGTAACGTAACAACGTGTGGAATAAGTTAACAAGTCTGAATACTTTCCGAATGCACTGTTTTTACCACCTGATTCAAGTCATCAACACCTGAATCGGCAGTGGAGGCTCATAATAATGTCTGGAATGGAGCAAAATGGAATGGCATTCGAGCACCTGGAAACCATGATGTATTTGGTACCATTTCTCCAATTCCTCTCCAGCCATTACCACGAGCCCATCCTCCCCAATTCATGTGTCACCAATCTCCTGTTGTGTACGGAAGAAAATTTAAATGCCCCCAGGTCCAGAATTACGAATCACCGGTCTAAATATCTATGGCAAGGGACCAGGCTAATAGGGTGCAAGGACTATATATGTGGCTAGTGCAACAGAAAATAGTCATCCCTGATGCTTAGTGATTTGCATACGTAATGCTTTTAAAAAATGTCATAATATGAAAATGTCTTTCTATGAATGTAGTGCGCTTCACTTTTATTACTTTTTATTCCTATTCCCTCACGTTGTTGCTTAATATTTTAGAAATCAAAAGCTATTCAGAAAAAAAGAGCAGATGTTGATTTTTTTGGGGGTCTGTGGATCAAAATAGAACTCATTACACTTTCAGGAAATATGTTGTTATGTAATTTGTCCTGAATTTGCATTAATCGTGTACCACATGTATACCATTTTCAATTTTCAATAGAATATTAATTGCAGAGAAAAGTCTGAGAACACTTTTGTACTGTATATTTTAATACATCTCTTGACAATAGTTTTTTAAAATTTACATTGGCTACTAGTGATGAATAAATTACCTTATACCCCGAAACATTTTTGAAAAAGGATTATCGGTTAATCGTGGTCGGTAGTAGCCTGGGGTTTTTGATTCCCACAATTAACAGCAGGTTTGGATACTGGTGTCTGTCCAACGCCATCTTATAATAACACTATACATGAAGTGTCTGATGGGTCCACCCCTGTTACATCAGCATGGTTGTGATGTGATGGCTCCACCACCTTGCCATCTGGATTCATTGTGTGTAGCCTAAAATGGCACCCTATACCTTATCACGTGGACTACTTTTGATCAGAGTCCTATGAGGAATAAGGGCGCACTACTTTTGATCAGAGTCCTATGAGGAATAAGGGCGCACTACTTTTGATCAGAGTCCTATGAGGAATAAAGGCGCACTACTTTTGATCAGAGTCCTATGAGGAATAAGGGCGCACTACTTTTGATCAGAGTCCTATGAGGAATAAGGTGCCATTAGGCACACAGACATTGTGTTCTGCCACGTCCTCGGGATGGTCCCAGTAAAGCAATCATCCTTGTAAAATGTTTATGGGCCCCGGCGCTGAGGCTCGTCATTTCATCCGACATTCAACCCTCTGAGCCCAGGCTGATATTGATAGGTATTGCTGGGAGCACACCTGCTCTCCTCCTCACACAAACCCTCTGGCTGCTGCTGCTGATGATGGTGTGTGTATGTGTGCGTGTGTGCGTGTGTGAGTGTGTGTGTATGTGTGCGTGTGTGAGTGTGTGAGTGTGTGGGGGTGTCTTTTTATTTTTTATTATTTCTATTTAACCTTTATGTTGACAAGGAATCAATGTTTAGACCAATGTCTTTTTTCCAGATGGACCCTCTATAGCACCACAGGTATGTGTGTGTGTATGTGTGTGTAAGTGTGTGTGTGTGTGTGTGTGTGTGTGTGTGTGTGTGTGTGTGTGTGTGTGTGTGTGTGTGTGTGTGTGTGTGTGTGTGTGTGTGTGTGTGTGTGTGTGTGTGTGTGTGTGTGTACTAGGTGTGTATGGGTACCTCCTGGAGGTATGTACCAGAGGTCACTGTCTGTGTAGTCAGGGTGAATGGACCTGTTACATTAGAAATAGGCTCAAATAGCATCCTATTGCCTATATATTATGCTACTTTCGACCAGAACCCATGTAAATGGAAATACAGGAGACATTTTTGTTTGCGGGTGTGTAGGGCTGCCGGATCAGGGAGCTGAAACTAGACCGCATTCCTGAGCACTTATACACATCCACAGGAACATAAATCTCTCTCTCTGCATGTGGGAGGAGAAAGGACAGGCAGACAGTATTTACTAGGCATCTGACCAGCCCCTACAGCCCCAGCTTTATTCCCAGATCCCCCTACAGCCCCAGCTTTATTCCCAGATCCCCCTACAGCCCCAGCTTATTTCCCAGATCCCCCTACAGCCCCAGCTTTATTCCCAGATCCCCTACAGCCCCAGCTTTATTCCCAGATCCCCCTACAGCCCCAGCTTTATTCCCAGATCCCCCTACAGCCCCAGCTTTATTCCCAGATCCCCCTACAGCCCCAGCTTTATTCCCAGATCCCCCTGCAGCCCTGGCCACAGCTTTATTCCCAGATCCCCCTGCAGGCCCAGTTTTATTCCCAGATCCCCCTACAGCCCCAGCTCTATTCCCAGATCCCCCTACAGACCCAGCTTTATTCCCAGATCCCCATACAGCCCCATCTTTAATCCCAGATCCCCTACAGCCCCAGCTTTATTCCCAGATCCCCCTACAGCCCCATCTTTATTCCGAGATCCCCCTACAGCCCCATCTTTATTCCCAGATCCCCCTACAGCCACATCTTTATTCCCAGATCCCCCTACAGCCCCATCTTTATTCCCAGATCCCCCTACAGCCCCATCTTTAATCCCAGATCCCCTTACAGCCCCATCTTTATTCCCAGATCCCCGTACAGCCCCATCTTTATTCCCAGATCCCCCTACAGCCCCATCTTTATTCCCAGATCCCCCTACAGCCCCATCTTTATTCCCAGATCCCCCTACAGCCCCAGCTTTATTCCCAGATCCCCCTACAGCCCCAGCGTTATTCCCAGATCCCCCTACAGCCCCATTTTTATTCCCAGATCCCCCTACAGCCCCATCTTTAATCCCAGATCCCCTTACAGCCCCATCTTTATTCCCAGATCCCCGTACAGCCCCATCTTTAATCCCAGATCCCCCTACAGCCCCATCTTTATTCCCAGATCCCCGTACAGCCCCATCTTTATTCCCAGATCCCCCTACAGCCCCAGCTTTATTCCCAGATCCCCCTACAGCCCCATCTTTATTCCCAAATCCCCGTACAGCCCCATCTTTATTCCCAGATCCCCCTACAGCCCCATCTTTATTCCCAGATCCCCCTACAGCCCCATCTTTATTCCCAGATCCCCCTACAGTCCCATCTTTGTTCCCAGATCCCCCTACAGCCCCATCTTTATTCCCAGATCGCCCTACAGCCCCAGCTTTAATCCCAGATCTCCAGCACCCATCTCCCACCTCAGCTCCATGCAACAGACCCAACCCTGACCCCCCACCACCTTAGACAGCAATGTGTGAGCGTGTTGGA
The DNA here is from genome assembly GCF_002021735.2 of Oncorhynchus kisutch. Lineage (NCBI taxonomy): Eukaryota > Metazoa > Chordata > Actinopteri > Salmoniformes > Salmonidae > Oncorhynchus > Oncorhynchus kisutch. The sequence continues at coordinate 70,786,596 of NC_034178.2, forward strand.
AATGAGGCCCTCCCTGGTCTAGTTCGTGAGATCATGTTGACTGGCCACACGCTCAGAGCATACCTTAGGCTAGCTCGAGATTGAGCCATAGATACCAGAGAAAGGATGGGAGGGGGACGACGATGACATGTGTCTCATTGCTTGCATCCTGACTCCCACACTCTGTATGTCATTTCACAAACCATTCCACGTTGATCAGGTTTACTACTGGTACTATCATTGACTATACTGGGGTGTACTTTTGTGCAAGAATTACGGTGAATATACTTGTTTAATATCTATCTGATCGTCAGATCCCTTTCAGATAGCATTCTCTCTCTCTCTCTCTCTCTCTCTCTCTCTCTCTCTCTACCCTTTCTCAGAAACAAAGAGAGAAATGCCAAACCAGCTGAAAGCAGCTGGTGATTTAGGGAGAAACAACTACCCCAACCCCCAAAACCCCTCCACCCTTCCCGCTCCTGTCCACTCCTCCTGCCAGCACAGCCCATCCCAAAACTTGTTCCCATGCATTCCTTGTGTGTGTGTGTGTGTGTGTGTGTGTGTGTGTGTGTGTGTGTGTGTGTGTGTGTGTGTGTGTGTGTGTGTGTGTGTGTGTGTGTGTGTGTGTGTGTGTGTGTGTGTGTGTGTGTGTGTGTGTGTGTGTGTGTGTGTGTGTGTGAACACATTGCTACCCTTGCCCTAGCATTCCCAGCAGTATTACTGGCCATTGGATTTATAACCGGCTAACCGCCATCACTTGTTACCAAATGGAATTTTAAGCTCCACTTGTGGTGGAGCTTTGTCCTCCGTCATGCAACACAAACAAAGGCACTGAGATTCCATTACTTAGGATTCCTACCAACTGACTCCCCCCTCGAAACACCACCTGCTACTATAGAGCTAGAAGGATCGGCTTTGAGCTTTGCATTTCCTCTTTTGAATAATGTTACTCTCCCTTTTGTGACTGATTTCATTTTCAAAGAACGGGACTGAATTGTGAATTAGTGTATAATTCAAGGCATTGAGCCTGGTTTACTCACTCTAAAATAACATGATAAGCCTGGCAAGAAGCAATGTTGTTTTTCCTGTACTCGAGATCATCTGTACTCGACATCATCTTGTATTTTTTTGTGTAGGATCACAGACGTAAAATAGACACTTACACATACCGTCTACAATCCATCCTACACATGTACAAAAAAAGACAGAACATTCTCACACTGACAAGGCTGCACAATATCTTGGTACAGATGTCGTATCTTCATTTGATCACCTTTGTGGTGTATTCAAGGTTTTAAAAGGCTTCTAAAAGTTTGTAATTTCCACTTCAAAATGTCAAACTTGACTTGCCCTAACAAAAATGTGTCAACTCCTACAAAAAAATCCCATTAATTATAATCCATATAACAATTCACATTTTCTGTTGATGCAGGATTATTTTTCTGCTGTGTCAAACTGTCTCAAATTAAGATGTGGTACATGTAGACAGAAAACTGTTCAACTGCCAAGGCTGCATATTATCTTTGTTCAATAGAGTTTATTTTCTTTCCAATAGGAGGATAGAGGAGGATGAGGCATGTGCCACATGAGATTTGCTGTCAGACAAGAGAGAACTGTGTGAAATACATGTTATTTAAAGCATAGGTCTCTGTTCCAAAGGATGATTGCCAATAGCACAGGAAGAACAGTGGACGTGAAGAGAAAAGCACACAGACACACCCGTGTGATGGACAGAACAAGAAACAAAGCCTTGCAGAAAGATGGATTAGGTTATGTCTTAAATACCCTATCACTTACATAACGCACTTCTTCCACATTTTTGTTATTTAGCAGACTCGCTTATCCAGAGTGACTTACAGTAGCGAGTGCCTACATTTTCAAACTGTTTCATACTGGTCCCCAGTGGGAATCAAACCCACAATCCTGGTGTTGCACACAGCATACTCTATTACCTGGCCTATGTAGTGCACAGCTGGATCCAAAATAAGTTCACTATATAGGGAATAGGGTGCTATTTGGAACAAACAGGATGGTTGTGATGGACAGAAGCACTGCAGTCAGATGAGTAACTTACATCTTAAAAACTTTGCTGCTGAAAAGAGGAAAATAAAGAAAACATTTCTCAGAATGCTGAGATAGACAGACAGACAGATAGACAGACAGACAGATAGACAGACAGACAGATAGACAGACAGACAGACAGACAGACAGACAGACAGACAGACAGACAGACAGACAGACAGACAGACAGACAGACAGACAGACAGACAGACAGACAGACAGACAGACAGACAGACAGACAGACAGACAGACAGACAGACAGACAGACAGACAGACAGGATAGATAGATAGATAGATAGATAGATAGATAGACAGACAGACAGACAGACAGACAGACAGACAGACAGACAGACAGACAGACAGACAGACAGACAGACAGACAGACAGATAGATAGACAGACAGACAGACAGACAGACAGACAGACAGACAGACAGACAGACAGACAGACAGACAGATAGACAGACAGACAGACAGACAGACAGACAGACAGACAGACAGACAGACAGACAGACAGACAGACAGACAGACAGACAGACAGACAGACAGACAGGATAGATAGGATAGATAGGATAGATAGGATAGATAGGATAGATAGACAGGATAGACAGGATAGATAGATAGATAGATAGATAGATAGATAGATAGATAGATAGATAGATAGATAGATAGATAGATAGATAGATAGATAGATAGATAGATAGATAGATAGATAGATAGATAGATAGATAGATAGATAGATAGATAGATAGATAGATAGATAGATAGATAGATAGATAGATAGATAGATAGATAGATAGATAGATAGGTTCATCTCTCTGTAGAGGTGCTGGAGAGCAATGGACTATGGATGATGAGATTAAAGCGATATAGCCTATCAGAACAAAGAATAATGAAGGAAAAAAATTGCTGCCATTTTGACAGGGCAAAGCAATCAGGCGTTGCCTCGGTAACCGTGTGGCTAGGCTGTGACCTCACTTGGCCTGTTGGAGAGAGGAGGAAGAAGGGAAGGTGAGAGAGAGGCAGATGAGGAGGCAGAGAGAGAGAGGGGATGAGGAGGCAGAGAGAGAGGGGATGAGGAGGCAGAGAGAGAGGGGGATGAGGAGGCAGAGAGAGAGGGGATGAGGAGGAAGAGAGAGAGGGATGAGGAGGCAGAGAGAGAGGGGGATGAGGAGGCAGAGAGAGAGGGGGGTGAGGAGGCAGAGAGAGAGGGGGGTGAGGTGTCATAGCAAAAGGGGGATGAGGAGGCAGAGAGAGAGGGGATGAGGAGGCAGAGAGAGAGAGGGGGATGAGGAGGCAGAGAGAGAGAGGGGGATGAGGAGGCAGAGAGAGAGAGGGGATGAGGAGGCAGAGAGAGAGAGGGGGATGAGGAGGCAGAGAGAGAGAGGGGATGAGGAGGCAAAGAGAGAGAGGGGATGAGGAGGTAGAGAGAGAGAGGGGTAGAGGAGGTAGAGAGAGAGGGGGATGAGGAGGCAGAGAGAGGGGGGTGAAAGAGCTTTCACTGTTCAGAGTGTGTGTGTTGATGTGGGAGGTTTTGACTTTTGAAATTAAAAGGCATAGTTCCAAACCCTCCCTGACTGTCACATATTAATTTCCTCTGTCCTTAACCACAGCTATCAACCACAGCAACCTTGTTCAAATCAAATCTAATTGTATTTGTCACATGCGCCGAATACAACAGGTGCAGTATACTTTACAGTGAAATGCTTCCTTATGATCCCTTTCCAGGCAATGCTGAGTTAAAAAGGAAGACAATTAGCAAATAACAATATTAACACAATAAAATAAATGTAAACAGTGTTGCTTTGCTGTTCATAGTTTATTCATGAATTTGACAGTGTGACCTTGTTGTGAAAGAGTAGTATCACATATTGACTGAGTGTTCCGTAGCAATAAACATCTGGATGGGAATCAACTGTACACAGATTTGTAGCCACAGCTTTCTAGTCTAATCCACCTGGTGCTAAATTATATCAGTTTGTTGTGAAGATGTCAGGGAACATTGGGTGGTGAATGTGTGCACACATACGCTACGAGTAAGGAAGTGTTTTGTATTGAGAATCTGTGCTTGTGCGTGTCTGTGTCTGTGTCTGTGTCTCTGTGTGTGTGTGTGTGTGTGTGTGTGTGTGTGTGTGTGTGTGTGTGTGTGTGTGTGTGTGTGCGTATACGTGCATTGCATGTGTGAGTGAATCCACATCAGTGACGGTCAGTGCCGTTCAAGATTAGGCATGGCCTTATTTCTATTACAGCATATTGGATGACTGTCATTCGTATCCCATTTACCCAGTTCAATGTAACAGTGACAGTTCAGTATAATAGTTCACTTTCATAGCAGCCACATACAGCATCATGAAGTGTATATAATTCCTTCTCGCGTCTACACACTCTCCTCCTCTCATCTTTTCCCTTCGCTTGTGGACTTCATTGCACAATACGACAGCTGTCTGTGGCCAGTCGAAAAAATCTCTCCAAGCCACTACACGCTAATGTAAAGTACTTAAGTGAAAATACATTAAAGTACTACTTAGGTGTTTTGGGGTATCTGTACATTACTTTACTATTTCTATTTTTGACCATTTTTACTTTTACTTCACTACATTCCTAAAGAAAATTATGTATTTTTTTACTCCATACATTTTTCCCTGACACCCAAAAGCAATTATTACATTTTGAATGTTTAGCAGGACAGAAAACATAGTCCAATTCACACGCAATTATCAAGAGAACATCCCTGGTCATCCCTACTGCCTCTGGTCTGGCGGACTCACTAAACACATATGCTTCATTTGCAAAATGATGTCTGAGTGTTGGAGTGTGTCCCTGGCTATCTGTAAATGATGTCTGAGTGTTGGAGTGTGTCCCTGGCTATCTGTAAATGATGTCTGAGTGTTGGAGTGTGTCCCTGGCTATCTGTAAATGATGTCTGAGTGTTGGAGTGTGCCCCTAGCTATTTGTAAATGATGTCTGAGTGTTGGAGTGTGTCCCTGGCTATCTGTAAATGATGTCTGAGTGTTGGAGTGTGTCCCTGGCTATCTGTAAATGATGTCTGAGTGTTGGAGTGTGTCCCTGGCTATCTGTAAATGATGTCTGAGTGTTGGAGTGTGTCCCTGGCTATCTGTAAATGATGTCTGAGTGTTGGAGTGTGTCCCTGGCTATCTGTAAATGATGTCTGAGTGTTGGAGTGTGTCCCTGGCTATCTGTAAATGATGTCTGAGTGTTGGAGTGTGTCCCTGGCTATCTGTAAATGATGTCTGAGTGTTGGAGTATGTCCCTGGCAAACCTTAAATGGAAGATGGAAGAAAAAGGAAAATGGTGCTTTGCTTAATATATGAAATGTGAAATGATTTATACTTTTATTTTTGATACTTAATGTAATTGCTAAAATATACTTAACTTTTGGTACTGAAGTATATTTAAAATCAAATACTTTTAGACTTTTACTCAAGTAGTATTTTACTGGGTGACTTTCACTTATGAGTCATTTTCTATTAAGGTATCCTGTTTTACTCAAGTAGTATTATACTGGGTGACTTATACTGGGTGTCATTTTCTATTAAGGTATCCTGTTTTACTCGTGTACACATACATTGGGTGCTTTTCCCACAACTGACACGACACGGCCTACATCATTGTCACCATATTAGCTAATGTCATAGTCAACATAGCTACTAGATAATAACCTCACAATCCAATCTACGTGTACAATCCCGCAGTACAGTATTGCTACTTACAGCAGTTACACAGGTAGCCCCACCGGTGGCAATAAATTAATAAAACCAAAAGCTTATATTGACTTTGAAGAGTTGCAGTGTTGGCTAGCCTTAGCCAGCTCGCTAATTGAAATAGCATTCCTCTCCATTTGAGCCAGGTGGTTGAGTAGGCTAAATTAGATGCATTCGCTAGCTAATTAAGTGAAAGGGGGTGAGAGCCATGAGCCTCTTAGATGTTGTATTGAAGTCATCGTACCCTCAAGAGGATGGGTTAAAGCAGTCCTCCTGCTATACCATGGAAGGTCCCTTTGAGGCTATTGTAGACCTTCATTGCAAAACAGTGATGTGAATATATATACTGAGCAAAACATATTAAAACGCAACATGTAAAGTGTTGGTCCCATGTTTCATGAGCTGAAAAAAAGATCCCAGAAATGTCCCATAAACACACAAAATTAACAGTGGCACGAATAAGTATGTGAACCTGTTACGCTCGTAACGGCTTTCTTCTTCCCTGACCATATTAATGGCTTTCTTCTTCCCTGACCATACTAACGTCTTTCTTCTTCCCTGACCATACTAACGGCTTTCTTCTTCCCTGACCATACTAACGGCTTTCTTCTTCCCTGACCATACTAACGGCTTTCTTCTGTGGACGAAGGAGAGGACCAAAGCGCAGCGTGGTTAGTGTTCATCATGTTTAATAAAGACCATAAACGTGAACACTACAAAATACCAAAACAACAAATGTGACAAAAACCGAAACAGTTCTGTCTGGTGCAGACACACGAAGACAGAAGACAACCACCCACAAAAACCCAACAGTGAAACCCAGGCTACCTAATATGATTCTCAATCAGAGACAACTAACGACACCTGCCTCTGATTGAGAACCATACTAGGCCAAACACAGAAATATTAAAACATAGAAACACAAAACATAGACTGCCCACCCCAACTCACGCCCTGACCATACTAAATAAAGACAAAACAAAGGAAAATAAAAGTCAGAACGTGACAGCGCTCGTTGGTGGAATGAGGAGACCAAGGTGCAGCGTGGTAGGTGAGCATCTTACTTTATTTTAAAATGAACACCAAAAACCAACAAAATACAAAACGACTGTCTGCAGACTATACAGCAACTAACTAACACAATCAAGATCCCACAACTGAAGGTGGTAAAAAGGGCTGCCTAAGTATGATCCCCAATCAGAGACAACGATAAATAGCTGCCTCTGATTGGGAACCATACTAGGCCAACAAAGAAATAGAAACATAGATTTGCCCACCCAAGTCACACCCTGACCTAGCCAAATAGAGAATAAAAAAGGCTCTCTAAGGTCAGGGCGTGACAGAACCCTTTGAAATTACCTGGATTTCTGCATAAATGTGTCATAACATTTGATCTGATCTTCATCTAACTCACAACAATAGACAAACATAGTGTGCTTAAACTTTTTGCCTATATTGAATACATAATTTAAAGATTCACAGTGCAGGTTGGAAAAAGTATGTGAACCTCTAGGCTAATGACTTATCCAAAAGCTAATTGGAGTCAGGAGTCAGCTAACCTGGAGTCCAATAAATTAGACACGATTGGAGATGTTGGTTACAGCTGCCTTGCCCTATTAAAAAACACTCACAAAATTTGAGTTTGCTATTCATAAGAAGCATTGCCTGGTGTGAACCATCCTTCGAACAAAAGAGATCTCAGAAGACATAAGATTAAGAATTGCTGACTTGCATAAAGCTGGAATAGGTTACAAAATATCTCTTAAAGCCTTGATCTTCATCTGTCCACGGTAAGACACATTGTCTATAAATGGAGAAAGTTCAGCACTGTTGCCACTCTCCCTAGGAGTGGCCGTCCTGCAAAGATGACTGCAAGAGCACAGCGCAGAATGCTCAGTGAGGGTAATAAAAATCCTAGAGTGTCAGCTAAAGACTTATAGAAATCTCTGGAACATGCTAACATCTCTGTTGACGTGTCTACGATATGTAAAACACAAAACAAGAATCGTTTTCATGGGAGGACACCATGGAAGAAGCCACTGCTGTCCAAAAAAACTTTGCTGCACATCTGAAGTTTACAAAAGAGCATCTGGATGTTCCACAGCGCTACTGGCAAAATATTAAGTGGACAGATGAAACTACCGTAGAGTTGTTTGGAAGGAACAAACATTAGGTGTGGATAAAAAAAGGCACAGCACACCAACCTCAAATCCCAACTGTAAAGTATGGTGGAGGGAGCACCATGGTTTGGGGCTGCTTTGCTGCCTCAGGGCCTGGACAGCTTGCTATCATCGACGGAAAAATGAATTCCCAAGTTTATCAAGACATTTTGCAGGAGAATATAAGGCTATGTGTCTGCCAATTGAAGCTGAACAGAAGTTGGGTGATGCAACAGGACAACGACCCAAAACACAGAAGTAAATCAACAACAAAATGGCTTCAACAGAGGAAAATACGCCTTCTGGAGTGGCCCAGTCAGAGTCCTGACCTTCTGGAGTGGCCCAGTCAGAGTCCTGACTTTCTGGAGTGGCCCAGTCAGAGTCCTGACCTTCTGGAGTGGCCCAGTCAGAGTCCTGACTTTCTGGAGTGGCCCAGTCAGAGTCCTGACTTTCTGGAGTGGCCCAGTCAGAGTCCTGACCTTCTGGAGTGGCCCAGTCAGAGTCCTGACCTCAACCTGATTGAGATGCTGTGGCATGTCCTCAAGAGAGCAGTTCACACCAGACATCCCAAGAATATTGCTGGACTGAAGAGGAATGGTCCAAAATTCCTCCTGACCGTTGTGAAGGTCTGATCTGCAACTACAGAAATCATTTGGTTGAGGTTATTGCTGCCAAAGGACGGTCAACCAGTTATTAAATCCAAGCGTTCACATACTTTTTCCACCCTGCACATTGAGTGTTTACACAGTGTTCAATAAAGACATGAAAACATATAATTGTTTGAGTGTTATTAGTTTAAGCAGACTGTGTTTGTCTATTGTTGGGACCTAGATGAAGATCAGATTAAATGTTATGACCATTTTATGCAGAAATCCAGGTATTTCCAAAGGGTTCAGTTTCTGTTTCTTGCCACTGTATTTCTTTCAGATTTTGTGCCCAAATTGATTGCCAAGATAATCCATCCACCTGACAGGTGTGGCATATCAAGAAGCTAATTAAACAGCATGATCCTTACACAGGTGCAACTTGTGCTGGGGACAATGAAAGGCCGTGCAGTTTTGTCACACCACATAATGCTACAGATGTGCACTTGGCAATACTGACCGCAGGAAAGTCCATCAGAGCTATTGCCAGAGAATTTAATGTTAATTTCTCTACCATAAGCCTCCTCCAATGTCGTTTTAGAGAATTTGGCAATACGTCCAACCGGCCTCACAACCGCAGACCACGCCAGCCCAGGAGCTCCACATCCAGCTTTTTCACATGTGGGATCGTCTGAGGAGGGAGAGGGAAGAGAAGTATTTCTGTCTGTAATAATCTGCAAAACTAATTATGGCTCCCAAGTAGGTGGTCTTATGCCCTCCCAGGCCTACCCATGGCTGCGCCCCTGCCAAGTCATGTAAAATCCATAGATTAGGGCCTAGTTAGTTTCTTTCAATTGACTGATTTCATTCTATGAACTGTAACTCAGTTAAATCTTTTAAATCGTTGCATGTTGCATTTTTGTTCAGTATAAATAATGTAGATATATAGTTTTAAATACATTTTAAAGGATAACTTTTATGTTTCCATTTATTTGTTTTTCTACAGAGTAGGATGGTTCTCTCCTTCCTTCTCTGAGGAGCCCTCCACTGATCCATATGAAAGCACGTGTTTCCATCAAGCTTCTTCAAAATCTTGGTCTCCTCCACTGATCTGATGTGATCTGAAGTTAGGAAGGCATAAAGGCTTTTGTTTGTTCTCATCTGATGTTTCACAGAATCAAAGTGCGTGTGTGTGTGTGTGTGTGTGTGTGTGTGTGTGTGTGTGTGTGTGTGTGTGTGTGTGTGTGCATGGGGAAAGGTGTGTGACTGTGCATTGGGATAGGTTTGTGTGTGTGTGTGTGTGTGTGTGTGTGTGTGTGTGTGTGTGTGTGTGTGTGTGTGTGTGTGTGTGTGTGTGTGTGTGTGTGCGTCTGATGTCTCCAAGAGTCTGAGGCTTTAGTCAAGCACTTACATGCTTTCACATGACCTATATGGTGCTATGGAGACCAAAGCAAGAAGTGTGTGTGTGTATCTATTTGTGCGGTTGTGTGCTTGATGGTTGTGTGGTGGTTATGTGGTTGTTGTGTGTGTGGTGGTTGTGTGTGTGGTGGTTGTGTGTGTGGTGGTTGTGTGTGTGGTGGTTGTGTGGTTGTTCTGTGTGTGGTGGTTGTTCTGTGTGTGTGTGTGTGTGTGTGTGGTTGTGTGTTGGTTGTGTGGTGGTTGTGTGGTGGTTGTGTGGTGGTTGTGTGCTGGCTGTGTGGTGGTTTTGTGTTGCTTCTGTGGAGGTTGTGTGCTGGTTGTGTGGTGGTTGTGTGGTGGTGGTTGTGTGTTGGTTCTGTGCTGGTTGTGTGGTGGTTGTGTGGTGGTTGTGTGGTGGTTGTGTGTTGGTTATGTGGTGGTTCTGTGCTGGTTGTGTGGTGGTTGTGTGTGTGTGTGGTGGTGGTGGTGTGGTTGTGTGGTGGTTGTGTGTTGGTTCTGTGGAGGTTGTGTACCTGCATGTGTTACATGTGGTGCCTGAAGCTGGTGTAGTGAGTCCTTTTGGAACAGCTGTGGGTGAAGCATTGTGAAGTGCAGGGTCTTTATCTGCGCTCAGACTTGATCCTGACTAGGGAAAAGGTGCAGGGCTGTAAAATTGAAAAGAGAAATACATCAAAGAGGGGTAATGAACCTTGTCCAATCCAGGCCCAGCCAAGAGCCGCTCGGGGCCGGGAGATGGGGGGAATTCAGATTAAGTTGTTTCTTGTAAGAGAGAGAGAGAGAGAGAGAGAGGGGGAGAGGTAGGTAGGTAGGTATGAGAGAGAAATACACAGAGAGTGAGACCGAGAGAGAGAGAGA
>NC_034178.2:70802372-70884872 GCF_002021735.2 Oncorhynchus kisutch
CTATGTCTAAAGACTGTTGACACCTTGAGGAAGCCATAGAAAAAGGAATCTGGTTGATATCCCTTTAAATTGAGGCAAGGCATCCAATGGAACAGAGAGCTTTCTGGAAAAACAGCACTTCCTGGTTTGATTTTCCTCAGGTTTTCGCCTGCAATATCAGTTCTGTTATACTCACAGACAATATTTTGACAGGTTTGGAAACTTTAGAGTGTTTTCTATCCTAATCTGACAAGTACATGCATATTCTAGCCTCTGGGCCTGAGAACTGCCCCCTACACTCAAGAAGTTAACCAGGGCAAGGTGACTGGAAACATGACCGAATACAAACAGTGTAGCTATTCCCTCCGCAAGGCAATCAAACAAGCTAAGCGTCAGTATAGAGACAAAGTAGAGTCGCAATTCAACGGTTCAGACACAAGAGGTATGTGGCAGGGTCTACAGCCAATCACGGATTACAAAAAGAAAACCAGCCCCGTCGCGGACCAGGATGTCTTGCTCCCAGACAGACTAAGTAACATTTTTGCTGGCTCCATGTCTCCTGATGTACTGGTCTGTCTCCTGGTAGCGCCTCCATGCTCTGGACCCTACGCTGACAGACACAGCAAACCTTCTTGCCACAGCTCGCATTGATGTGCCATCCTGGATGAGCTGCACTACCTGAGCCACTTGTGTGGGTTGTAGACTCCGTCTCATGCTACCACTACAGTGAAAGCACTGCCAGCATTCAAAAGTGACCAAAACATCAGCCAGGAAGCATAGGAACTGAGAAGTGGTCTGTGGTCCCCACCTGCAGAACCACTCCTTTATTGGGGGTGTCTTGCTAATTGCCTATAATTTCCACCTGTTGTCTATTCCATTTGCACAACAGCATGTGAAATTTATTTATCAATCAGTGTTGCTTCCTAAGTGGACAGTTTGGTTTCACAAAAGTGTGATTGACTTGGAGTTATATTGTGTTGTTTTAGTGTTCCCTTTATTTTTTTGAGCAGTGTATATACTGTACTCTATACCATCTACTGCATCTTGCCTATGCCGTTCTGTACCATCACTCATTCATATATTTTTATGTACATATTCTTCATCCCTTTACACTTGTGTGTAAAAGGCAGTTGTTGTGAAATTGTTAGGTTAGATTACTCATTGGTTATTACTACATTGTCGGAACTAGAAGCACAAGCATTTCGCTACACTCGCATTAACATCTGCTAACCATGTGTATGTGACAAATCAAATTTGATTTGAGTTGATTTGATTTGAGTAGTAATGTACCTGTCCTCTGGCTGTGGTTCAATGTGGAGTAGTAATGTTGCCATCCTCTGGCTGTGGTTCAATGTGGAGTAGTAATGTTGCCATCCTCTGGCTGTGGTTCAATGTGGAGTAGTAATGTAGCCGTCCTCTGGCTGTGGTTCAATGTGGAGTAGTAATGTAGCCGTCCTCTGGCTGTGGTTCAATGTGCAGTAGTAATGTAGCCATCCTCTGGCTGTGGTTCAATGTGGAGTAGTAAAGTAGGCATCCTCTGGTTGTGGTTCAATGTGGAGTAGTAATGTACACATTCTCTGTGGTTCAATGTGGAGTAGTAATATACTCATCCTCTGGCTGTGGTTCAATGTGCAGGAGTAATGTAGCCATCCTCTGGCTGTGGTTCAATGTGCAGTAGTAATGTAGCCATCCTTTGACTGTGTGTCAATGTGGAGTAGTAATGTAGCCATCATCTGGCTGTGGTTCAATGTGGAGTAGTAATGTACCCATCCTCTGTGGTTCATTGTGCAGTAGTAATATACTACTCACGAACACACCTCAAAACAATAGGGAGGGTCCGGGTGGGCGTCTGTCCATGGTGGCGGCTCCGGCGCGGGACATGGACCCCACTCAATCAATGTCTTAGTCCCCTCTCCTCGCGTCCTTGGATAGTCCACCCTCGCCGCCGACCATGGCCTAGTAGTCCTCACCCAGAACCCCACTGGACTGAGGAGCAGATCGGGACTGAGGGGCAGCTCGGGACTGAGGCAGCTCGGGACTGAGGGGAAGCTCGGGAGTGAGAGGAAGCTCAGGAGTGAGAGGAAGCTCAGGAGTGAGAGGAAGCTCAGGAGTGAGAGGAAGCTCAGGCAGGTTGATGGATCTACCAGATCCTGGCTGGCTGGTGGTTTCGGCAGATCCTGGCTGACTGGCAGATCCTGGCTGACTGGCAGATCCTGGCTGACTGGCGGATCCTGGCTGACTGGCGGATCTGGCAGATCCTGGCTGACTGGCGGATCCTGGCTGACTGGTGGATCCTGGCCGACTGGCAGATCCTGGCCGACTGGCAGTTCTGGCAGATCCCGGCTGACTGGCGGATCTGGAAGAGTCTGGTTGACTGGCGGATCTGGAAGAGTCTGGTTGACTAGCAGATCTGGAAGAGTCTGGCTGACTGGCAGATCTGGAAGAGTCTGGCTGACTGGCAGATCTGGAAGAGTCTGGCTGACTGGCAGATCTGGAAGAGTCTGGCTGACTGGCGGATCCTGGCAGACTGAAAGATCTGGCTGCTCCATGCTGACTCTGTAAGGAGCTGTCAGTCAGCAAGGAGCCGCCAGTCTGCACGGAGCCGCCAGAGCTGCCAGTCTGTAAGAAGCCGCCAGAGCTGTCAGCCTACATGGAGCAGCCAGAGCCTCCAGTCAGCATGGAGCAGTCAGAGCCTGCCAGTCAGCCAGACTCTTCCAGATCTGCCAGTCAGCCAGACTCTTCCAGATCTGCCAGTCAGCCAGACTCTTCCAGATCTGCTAGTCAACCAGACTCTTCCAGATCCGCCAGTCAACCAGACTCTTCCAGATCCGCATGATCCGCTCTGACTGCTCCATGCTGACTGGAGGCTCTGGCTGCTCCATGTAGGCTGACAGCTCTGGCGGCTTCTTACAGACTGGCAGCTCTGGCGGCTCCGTGCAGACTGGCGGCTCCTTGCTGACTGACAGCTCCTTACAGAGTGACAGCTCCTTGCAAACTGACAGCTCCTTGCAGACTGGCAGCTCCTTGCAGACTGGCAGTTCCTTGCAGGCTGACAGCTCCTTGCAGACTGGCAGCTCCTTGCAGACTGGCAGCTCCTTGCATACTGACAGCTCCTTGCAGACTGGCAGCTCCTTGCAGACTTACAGCTCCTTGCAGACTGGCAGCTCCTTGCAGACTGACAGCTCTGGCTGCTCCATGCAGACTGACAGCTCTGGCTGCTTCATGCAGACTGACAGCTCTGACTGCTCCATGCAGACTGACAGCTCTGGCTGCTTCATGCAGACTGACAGCTCTGGCTGCTCCATGTAGACTGGCAGCTCTGGCTGCTCCATGCAGACCGACAGCTCTGGCTGCTCCATGCAGGCTGGCAGCTCTGGCTGCGCTGAACAGGCGGGAGACTCCAGCAGCGCTGTAGAGGAGGAAGGCTCTGGCTGCGCTGAACAGGCAGGAGACTCCAGCAGCGCTGTAGAGGAAGAAGGCTCTACAGCGCAGGCGGGAGACTCCGGCAGCGCAGGAGAGGAGAAAGGCTCCAACAGCGCTGAACAAGCGGGAGACTCCGGCAGCGCTGGAGATGAGGAAGGCTCTGACAGCGCTAGATAGACAGGAGACTCCGACAGCGCTGGAGAGGCGAGGCGCACTGTAGGCCTGATGCGTGGTGCTGGCACTGGTAGTACTGGACCGAGAACACGCACAGGAAGCCTGGTGCGTGGAGCTGCCACCGGAGGGCTGGTGTGTGTAGGTGGTACTGGACAGACCGGACCGTGCAGGCGCACTGGAGCTCTTGAGCACATGCCCAACCTTACCTGTCTCGATGCCCACTCTATCCCGGCCGATATGCGGAGCTGGAATGTACCGCACCGGGCTATGCACCCGCACTGGGGACACCGTGCGCACCACTGCATAACACGGTGCCTGCCCGGTCTCTCTAGCCCCCCGGTAACCACAGGAAGTTGGCGTAGGTCTCCTACCTAGCGTCGCCATGCTCCCTGTGAGCCCCCCCCCCCAAGAAATGTTTGGGGCTGACTCTCGGGCTTCCATCCGCTTCGCCGTGCTGCCTCCTCATACCTGCGCCTCTCAGCTTTCACCGCCTCCAGTTCTTCTTTGGGGTGGCGATATTCTCCAGGCTGAGCCCAGGGTCCTTTACCGTCCAGTTCGTCCTCCCATGTCCATTTCTCCAAGTAGTGCAGCCTCTCCCACTGCAGCTGCTGCTGCTCCTGCTGCTGCTGCCTCTGTTGCCTCTCCTGCGGCTCCTGCCTGTTGACACGCTGCTTGGTCCTGTTGTGGTGGGTGATTCTGTAACGGTTCTCTTGTGGTGAAGGAGAGTCGGACCAAAATGCAGCGTGTAGATTGCGATCCATGTTTAATAAACAAATGTAAACACGAATCAATACAAACACTACAAAACAAAGAACGTAATGAACGTAACGAAAACCGAAACAGCCTATACTTGTGTAAACTAACAAAGACAGGAACAAGGACACTAAGGACAATCACCCACGAAACACTCAAAGAATATGGCTGCCTAAATATGGTTCCCAATCAGAGACAACGATAAACACCTGCCTCTGATTGAGAACCACTTCAGACAGCCATAGACTTAACTAGAACACCCCACTAGCTACAATCCCAATACATACACACCACATACAAAAACCCATGCCACACCCTGGCCTGACCAAATAAATGAAGATAAACACAAAATACTTCGACCAGGGCGTGACAGCAGTAGTAATGTAGCCATCCTCTGACTGTGGTTCAATGTGCAGTAGTAATGTAGCCATCCTCTGACTGTGGTTCAATGTGGAGTAGTAATGTAGCCATCCTCTGACTGTGGTTCAATGTGGAGTAGTAATGTAGCCATCCTCTGTGGTTCATTGTGCAGTAGTAATGTACCCATCCTCTGGCTGTGGTTCAATGTGGAGTACTAATGTAGCCATCCTCTGTGGTTCAATGTGCAGTAGAAATGTAGCCATCCTCTGTGGTTCAATGTGGAGTAGAAATGTAGCCATCCTCTGGCTGTGGTTCAATGTACACTAGTAATGTACCCGTCCTCTGGTTGTGGTTCAATGTGGAGTAGTAATGTACCCGTCCTCTGGCTGTGGTTCAATGTGCAGTAGTAATGTAGCCATCCTCTGTGTTTCATTGTGCAGTAGTAATGTAGCCATCCTCTGGCTGTGGTTCAATGTGGAGTAGTAATGTAGCCATCCTCTGGCTGTGGTTCAATGTGCAGTAGTAATGTAGCCATCATCTGGCTGTGGTTCAATGTGCAGTAGTAATGTAGCCTTCCTCTGACTGTGGTTCAATGTGGAGTACTAATGTAGCCATCATCTGGCTGTGGTTCAATGTGCAGTAGTAATGTAGCCATCCTCTGTGCTTCAATGTGCAGTAGTAATGTAGCCATCCTCTGGCTGTGGTTCAATGTACACTAGTAATGTACCCGTCCTCTGGTTGTGGTTCAATGTGGAGTAGTAATGTACCCGTCCTCTGGCTGTGGTTCAATGTGCAGTAGTAATGTAGCCATCCTCTGTGTTTCATTGTGCAGTAGTAATGTAGCCATCCTCTGGCTGTGGTTCAATGTGGAGTAGTAATGTAGCCATCCTCTGGCTGTGGTTCAATGTGCAGTAGTAATGTAGCCATCCTCTGGCTGTGGTTCAATGTGCAGTAGTAATGTAGCCTTCCTCTGACGGTGGTTCAATCTGGAGTACTAATGTAGCCATCATCTGGCTGTGGTTCAATGTGCAGTAGTAATGTAGCCATCCTCTGTGTTTCATTGTGCAGTAGTAATGTAGCCATCCTCTGGCTGTGGTTCAATGTGGAGTAGTAATGTAGCCATCCTCTGGCTGTGGTTCAATGTGCAGTAGTAATGTAGCCATCCTCTGGCTGTGGTTCAATGTGCAGTAGTAATGTAGCCTTCCTCTGACTGTGGTTCAATGTGGAGTACTAATGTAGCCATCATCTGGCTGTGCTTCAATGTGCAGTAGTAATGTAGCCATCCTCTGTGCTTCAATGTGCAGTAGTAATGTAGCCATCCTCTGGCTGTGGTTCAATGTACACTAGTAATGTACCCGTCCTCTGGTTGTGGTTCAATGTGGAGTAGTAATGTACCCGTCCTCTGGCTGTGGTTCAATGTGCAGTAGTAATGTAGCCATCCTCTGTGTTTCATTGTGCAGTAGTAATGTAGCCATCCTCTGGCTGTGGTTCAATGTGGAGTAGTAATGTAGCCATCCTCTGGCTGTGGTTCAATGTGCAGTAGTAATGTAGCCATCCTCTGTGCTTCAATGTGCAGTAGTAATGTAGCCATCCTCTGGCTGTGGTTCAATGTGCAGTAGTAATGTAGCCATCCTCTGGCTGTGGTTCAATGTGCAGTAGTAATGTAGCCATCCTCTGTGGTTCAATGTGCAGTAGTAATGTAGCCATCCTCTGGCTGTGGTTCAATGTGCAGTAGTAATGTAGCCATCCTCTGGCTGTGGTTCAATGTGCAGTAGTAATGTAGCCATCCTCTGGCTGTGGTTCAATGTGCAGTAGTAATGTAGCCATCCTCTGACTGTGGTTCAATGTGGAGTAGTAATGTAGCCATCCTCTGGCTGTGGTTCAATGTACAGTAGTAATGTAGCCATCCTCTGGCTGTGGTTCAATGTGGAGTAGTAATGTAGCCATCCTCTGTGGTTCATTGTGCAGTAGTAATGTACCCATCCTCTGGCTGTGGTTCAATGTGGAGTACTAATGTAGCCATCCTCTGTGGTTCAATGTGCAGTAGAAATGTAGCCATCCTCTGTGGTTCAATGTGGAGTAGAAATGTAGCCATCCTCTGGCTGTGGTTCAATGTACACTAGTAATGTACCCGTCCTCTGGTTGTGGTTCAATGTGGAGTAGTAATGTACCCGTCCTCTGGCTGTGGTTCAATGTGCAGTAGTAATGTAGCCATCCTCTGTGTTTCATTGCGCAGTAGTAATGTAGCCATCCTCTGGCTGTGGTTCAATGTGGAGTAGTAATGTAGCCTTCCTCTGACTGTGGTTCAATGTGGAGTACTAATGTAGCCATCATCTGGCTGTGGTTCAATGTGCAGTAGTAATGTAGCCATCCTCTGTGCTTCAATGTGCAGTAGTAATGTAGCCATCCTCTGGCTGTGGTTCAATGTACACTAGTAATGTACCCGTCCTCTGGTTGTGGTTCAATGTGGAGTAGTAATGTACCCGTCCTCTGGCTGTGGTTCAATGTGCAGTAGTAATGTAGCCATCCTCTGTGTTTCATTGTGCAGTAGTAATGTAGCCATCCTCTGGCTGTGGTTCAATGTGGAGTAGTAATGTAGCCATCCTCTGGCTGTGGTTCAATGTGCAGTAGTAATGTAGCCTTCCTCTGACTGTGGTTCAATGTGGAGTACAAATGTAGCCATCATCTGGCTGTGGTTCAATGTGCAGTAGTAATGTAGCCATCCTCTGACTGTGGTTCAATGTGCAGTAGTAATGTAGCCATCCTCTGGCTGTGGTTCAATGTGCAGTAGTAATGTAGCCATCCTCTGGCTGTGGTTCAATGTGCAGTAGTAATGTAGCCATCCTCTGGCTGTGGTTCAATGTGCAGTAGTAATGTAGCCATCCTCTGGCTGTGGTTCAATGTACAGTAGTAATGTAGCCTTCCTCTGACTGTGGTTCAATGTGGAGTACTAATGTAGCCATCATCTGGCTGTGGTTCAATGTGCAGTAGTAATGTAGCCATCCTCTGGCTGTGGTTCAATGTGCAGTAGTAATGTAGCCATCCTCTGGCTGTGGTTCAATGTGCAGTAGTAATGTAGCCATCCTCTGACTGTGGTTCAATGTGGAGTACTAATGTAGCCATCATCTGGCTGTGGTTCAATGTGCAGTAGTAATGTAGCCATCCTCTGGCTGTGGTTCAATGTGCAGTAGTAATGTAGCCATCCTCTGACTGTGGTTCAATGTGGAGTAGTAATGTAGCCATCCTCTGGCTGTGGTTCAATGTACAGTAGTAATGTAGCCATCCTCTGGCTGTGGTTCAATGTACACTAGTAATGTACCCATCCTCTGGCTGTGGTTCAATGTGGAGTTGTCATGTACCCATCATCTGGCTGTGGTTCAATGTGGAGTAGTAATGTACCCATCCTCTGTGGTTCATTGTGCAGTAGTAATGTACCCATCCTCTGACTGTGGTTCATTGTGCAGTAGTAATGTAGCCATCCTCTGTGGTTCAATGTGCAGTAGAAATGTAGCCATCCTCTGTGGTTCAATGTGCAGTAGAAATGTAGCCATCCTCTGGCTGTGGTTCAATGTGCAATAGTAATGTATACATCCTCTGTGGTTCAATGTGCAGTAGTATTGTAGCCATCCTCTGGCTGTGGTTCAATGTGGAGTTGTCATGTACCCATCATCTGACTGTGGTTCAATGGGGAGTAGTAATGTACCCATCCTCTGTGGTTCATTGTGCAGTAGTAATGTAGCCATCCTCTGTGGTTCAATGTGCAGGAAAAATGTAGCCATCCTCTGTGGTTCAATGTGCAGTAGAAATGTAGCCATCCTCTGTGGTTCAATGTGCAGTAGAAATGTAGCCATCCTCTGGCTGTGGTTCAATGTGCAATAGTAATGTATACATCCTCTGTGGTTCAATGTGCAGTAGTATTGTAGCCATCCTCTGGCTGTGGTTCAATGTGGAGTTGTCATGTACCCATCATCTGACTGTGGTTCAATGTGCAGTAGTAATGTAGCCATCCTCTGTGGTTCAATGTGCAGGAAAAATGTAGCCATCCTCTGTGGTTCAATGTGCAGTAGAAATGTAGCCATCCTCTGTGGTTCAATGTGCAGTAGAAATGTAGCCATCCTCTGGCTGTGGTTCAATGTGCAATAGTAATGTACACATCCTCTGTGGTTCAATGTGCAGTAGTATTGTAGCCATCCTCTGGCTATGGTTCAATGTGCAGTAGTATTGTAGCCATCCTCTGGCTGTGGTTCAATGTGCAATAGTAATGTACACATCCTCTGTGGTTCAATGTGCAGTAGTATTGTAGCCATCCTCTGGCTATGGTTCAATGTGGAGTTGTCATGTACCCATCCTCTGTGGTTCAATGTGCAGTAGAAATGTAGCCATCCTCTGGCTGTGGTTCAATGTACAGTAGTAATGTAGCCATCCTCTGGCTGTGGTTCAATGTGCAATAGTAATGTACACATCCTCTGTGGTTCAATGTGCAGTAGTATTGTAGCCATCCTCTGGCTATGGTTCAATGTGCAGTAGTATTGTAGCCATCCTCTGGCTGTGGTTCAATGTGCAATAGTAATGTACACATCCTCTGTGGTTCAATGTGCAGTAGTATTGTAGCCATCCTCTGGCTGTGGTTCAATGTGCAATAGTAATGTACACATCCTCTGTGGTTCAATGTGCAGTAGTATTGTAGCCATCCTCTGGCTGTGGTTCAATGTGCAATAGTAATGTACACATCCTCTGTGGTTCAATGTGCAGTAGTATTGTAGCCATCCTCTGGCTGTGGTTCAATGTGCAATAGTAATGTACACATCCTCTGTGGTTCAATGTGCAGTAGTATTGTAGCCATCCTCTGGCTGTGTTTCAATGTGCAATAGTAATGTACACATCCTCTGTGGTTCAATGTGCAGTAGTATTGTAGCCATCCTCTGGCTGTGGTTCAATGTGGAGTAGTACTGAAGCAGGACCATGGCAGTTTGATGTTTAATTTCCTTCACTCAGTCATTATCTGTGGAAACATTATACATTATATTATCATATACAACATTATATAATATATATATAATATAAAACCAGTGTTATGAACTAATATTTATACCAAATATTTTAGGGTCCATTCCTCTACATGAACGTATTCCTCTCAACTTAAAACATTTTTTTATGATTCGTTAAGAAATTATTATTACTTACATTTGCTTCCATTCAAGTATTTTTGTCAGCCATCTTCCTGAAGCAACTCAATAACCACTCAATAGGAAGTCTGTGTGTCTATTCGCTTCGCTTCATTTGGAGGGCCAACAAAACGAGATGCATCCTGCTGCAGTCCCGGAGCCAAGCTACCTGTCACTAAAACCTGCATGACATTGCTTGCTATCTACACAATGTATTTTTGTAGGGCTTGAACTAAAACTATTGTACTTTTTAAATAGGATCCGAAACGGTCGTCGGAGGTGTGCTCTCTAGTTGGTAGAGTATGGACTCTCCATGGACGTCTTGCCTTGGACGTCTCCATGGACACCCTCAAAGACCACCTTTGCCTGCTCCGGGTAGCCCGGAAGACCATCCCAGGAAGCGGTGAGACGAGCTGTTCATGGAGGCCGAGAGCAAAGAATTAGGAGGACACACACAAACACACACACACACACTGTGTAAAAAGGTCTTCATTTGTACTATACAGTGTGTATATTTTTGGATGTGTGTGTGTGCTCACAGACAGTTCTCTCTTTTCCCATGTACCAGCAGCGAGACGTCCATGGAGAGTCCATCCTGTACCAACAAGATAGCCCACCTTCAGCTCTGCTGGTTAGTACAGCTGTCACACACATGGAAGGGACACATCATTGTGTAACACATTCACACCCTCTCTGCGTCTTCATGATCTCTCTTAAACAGTCTCTTATTTATTTTTCCTCTGGTTTTCTGTTCCTCTGTCTTTCTACCTCCTGCTCGTCCTTATTCACTAATCTTTCTGAACACCTTCTTAATATTGAGTTACACCCCCTTTTGTCCTCAGAACAGCCTCAATTTGTCAGGGCATGGACTACAAGGTGTCGAAAGTATTACACAGGTTACATGTTGACTCCAATGCTTCCCACAGTTGTGTCAAGTTGGCTGGATGTCCTTTGGGTGGTGGACCATTTATTGATACACATGGGAAACTGTTGCAGTTCTTGACTCACTCAAACCGGTGCGCCTGGCACCTACTACAGTGCCCCGTTCAAAGGCACTTAATTAAATAGTCTGTCTTCACAATTCACCGTCTGAATGGCACACATACAAAATCCATGTCTCAACTGTCTAAAGGCTTAACAATCTTTCTTTAACATGTCCCCTCACCTTCATCTACACTGATTGAAGTGGATTTAACAGGTAACATCAATAAGGGATCATATCTTTCACCTGGATTCACCTGGTCAGTCTATATCAGCAGGATGGTGCCGGACGGGATGACTGCCATCTTATCGGCTCTTAACCAACCAATTTGATTTGTATTTTCACGTTGTTTGTCACGTGTTATGTACATAATGTTGCCGCTATCAGTCTTATGACTGAAAAAAGCTTCTGGACATCAGAACAGCGATTACACACCTACAATTGGACGAAGAGTTTTTCTTTAATTAAGGATATTCTACAAAAACTCGAACAGAACCTCATCCCAGTCATTCACTGGAGAAGGAAACAAAGATCTCACGGAAAGAGATCAGGGTGAGATCAGGGTGAGATCAGGGTGAGATCAGGGTGAGATCAAGGTGCCTTGTGAAGATCAGGCGACGAGTGGTTAAACTGCCTTTGCCATCCGTCCTGCTAGCTAACGTTCAATCGCTAGAAAATAAATGGGACAAACTAAAAGCATATATTTCCTACCAACAAAACTTTAAAAAATGTAATATCTTATGTTTCACCGAGTTGTGGTTGAAGAACGACATTAATAACATTTGGCTGGCAGGTTATACACTCTATCGGCAGGATAGAACAGCAGCATCTGGTAAGACACAGGGCGAGGGCCTATGCATATATGTAAATAACAGCTGGTGCACAATATCCAAGGAAGTCTCGAGATTTTGCTCGCCTGAGGTAGAGTATCTCATGATAAGCTATATAATACACTATCTACCTAGAGAGTTTTCATCTGTGTTTTCTGTAGCTGCCTACATACCACCACAGATTGATGCTGGCACTAAAACCACACTCAATGAGCTTTATACCGCCATTAGCAAACAGGAAAACGCTCATCCAGAGGCGGCACTCCTAGTGGTCGGGGACTTGAATGCAGGGAAACTTAAATCAGTTTTACCTCATTTCTATCAGCATTTTAAATGTGCAACCAGATGGAAAAACAACTCTAGACCACCTTTACTCCACAAACAGAGATACATACAAAGCTCTCCCTCCATTTGGCAAATCTGACCATAATTCTATCCTCCTGATTCCTGCTTACAAGCAAAAATTAAAGACGGAAGCACCAGTGACTCAGTCTATAAAAAAGTAATCAGATGAAGCAGATGCTAAACTTCAGGACTGTTTTGCTAAAAACAGACTGGAATATGTTCTGGAATTCTTCCAATGGCATTGAGGAGAACACCACGTCAGTCATTGGCTTTATCAATAAGTGTATAGAGGACGTCGTCCCCACAGTGACTGTACGTACATACCCCAACCAGAAGCCATGGATTACAGGCAATATTTGCACTGAGCTAAATGGTAGAGCTGCCGCTTTCAAGGAGTGGGACTCTAACCCGGAGGCTTATAAGAAATCCCACTATGCCCTCCGACAAACCATCAAACAGGGAAAGAATCAGTACAGGACTAAGATCAAATCTTACTACACCGGCTCCGATGCTCGTCGGACGTTACAGGGCTGGCAAACTATTACAAACTACAAAGGGAAGCCCAGCCGAGAGCTGCCCAGTGACACAAGCCTAGCAGATGAGCTAAATAACTTCTATGCTCGCTTCGAAGCTCTCCACAGCCAATGTGAGTAAGACCTTCCAACAGGTCAACATTCACAAGGCCGCAGGGCCAGACGGATTACCAGGACGTGTGCTCCAGGTATGCCCTGACCAACTAGCAAGTGTTTTAACTGACATTTTCAACCTCTCCCTGTCTGAGTCTGTAAAACCAACATGTTTATTAAGCAGACACCATAGTCCCTGTGCCCAAGAACACTAAAGTGACCTGCCTAAATGACTACCGACAAGGAAGCACTCACATCTGTAGCCATGAAATACTTTGAAAGGCTGGTCAAGGCTCACATCAACACCATTATCCCAGAAACCATAGACCCACTCCAATTGGCATACCGCCCCAACAGATCAACAGATGATGCAATCTCTATTGCACTCCACACCGCCCTTTCACACCTGGACAAAAGAAACACCTATGTGAGAATGCTATTCATTGACTACAGCTCAGCGTTCAACACCATCGTGCCCTCAAAGCTCATCACTAAGCTAAGGACCTTGGGACTAAACACCTCCCTCTGCAACTGGATCCTGGAAAAGGAGTACAGAGCACGCCACCTTTCTCATCGACGGGGCTGTAGTGGAGCAGGTAGAGAGCTTCAAGTTCCTTGACGTCCACATCACCAACAAACTAACATGGTCCAAGCACACCAAGACAGTGTGCAAGAGGGCACGACAAAACCTATTGCCCCTCAGGAGACTGAAAAGATTTGGCATGGGTCCTCAGATCCTCAAAAGGTTTTACTGCTTCACCATCGAGAGCATCCTGATGGGTTGCATCACTGCCTGGTATGGCAACTGCTCGGCCTCTGACCGCAAGGCACTACAGAGGGTAGTGCATATGTTCCAGTACATCACCGGGGCCAAGCTTCCTGCCGTCCAGGACTTCTATACCAGGCGGTGTCAAAGGAAGGCCCCAAAAATTAAAGACTCCAGCCACCCTAGTCATAGACTGTTACTCTCTGCTACATCACGGCAAGCTTCACCGGAATGCCAAGTCTAGGCCCAAGAGACTTCTAAAAATCTTCTACACACAGACTCCTGAAGCCATAAGACTCCTGAACAGCTAGTCAAATGGCTACCTAGACTATTTGCATCCCCCCCCTCCATGCTGCTGCTAATCTCTGTAATTATCTATGCAGAGTCACTACCTCGACACCTTTGCCCCCGCACATTGACATTGTACTCCCTGTATATAGCCCCGCTATTGTTATTTACTGCTACTCTTTAATTATTTGTTATTCTTATCTATTTTTTTAGGTATTTTCTTAAAACTGCATTGTTTGTTAAGGGCTTGTAAGTAAGCATTTCACTGTAAGGTCTACTACACCTGTGGTATTCGGCACATGTGACAAATGCAATTTGATTTGATTTGAAAGAGCAGGTGTTCCTAATGTTTTGTATGCTCAGTGTATTTCTGTCTCTCATTTTGTTTCCTTCTCTCTCTCTTTGTCTCCTCTGACACCAGTAGCGGTATTCAGACCAAGCCATGAGGCCGCCCCATGTCAATGTCTTGAAAGGACATCAATCTAAATGTCTGCTCAAAGGAGCGTTGTCCATAGTTTCTAGAGTGAACTTTTAAGTTGACGTTTCCAACTTAATACTAATATTGTGATTATTCTTTGCTATTCCCAGCACTACATCAGAAGTCTTGTCAAGGGGTGGCCCAAACCCGGTAGAGGACTGCCCCCCACCCCTTGGAGGACTGCCCTCCCAACATCCCCCCCAAGAAAGAGGCCAGAACAACAAAGATAATAAACTGACAAAGATAATAAACTATACTGTAAACGATTCCTTAATTTAGTTGAACATTGTTCTGTTATTTGATGTGGATGTTGTTATTAAAATAACACAAGCCCTTCTCAGTAGTGCCTACTGTTTGTTCCATCCTAGTTCAGTACTCATGAAGACTTGAGTTCAGTTCATTTTGCTGCTAGCCGTTTTTGTGGGTCAAAGCGTATTTCAATGAGCTATGAGTTTTTTAAAGAGAGCATAGGTTTCTTGTTTTCTCAATGAAAATGTTGTACAACTGCATTTACTACTACTTTACTACCATTCTCCCATTCTTCTCAGGGTGGCAGGTAGTCAGTGGTTAGAGCGTTGGACTCATAACCAAAAGGTTGCAAGATCAAATCCCCGAGCTGACAAGGTAAAAATCTGTTGTTTTGCCCCTGAACACGGCAGTTAACCCACTGTTCCGAGGCCATCATTTTAAATAAGAATTTGTTCTTAACTGACTTGCCTAGTTGAATAAATAAAAAAAGATCTCCATTTGTAAACTGTAAATTTGAAAAGTATTCAGATTAAATGTGACCCTGGCATTAAACTAAATGGGTCAAAGCTCTTGCAATCTAGTCGTAGAATACTGCACGTCCTACAATTCATATTATACAGTGCCTCCGGAATGTACCTCTTGACTTTTTCCACCTTTTGTTACATTAAAGGCCTTATACTAACATGAATTACATTGTTCTTTTCCCTCCCTGACACAATGCCCCATAAGGTCAAAGAAAAAACATTTTATTTTTTAATAACATCATTAAATATAAAAAAAATGACCTGAAATATCACATTTACATAAGTATTCAGACCCTATTGTTCAAGCATCTTTGGCAGCAATTGCAGCCTCGAGTCTTCTTGGGTATGACGCTACAAGCTTTGCAAACCTGTATTTGGAGAGTTGCTCCCATTCTTCTCTGCAGATCCTGTCAAGCTCTGTCAGGTTGGATGAGGAGCGATGCTGCACAGCTATTTTCAGGTCTCTCCAGAGACGTTCAGGTTTAAGTCCCGGGCTCTGGCTGCGCCACTCAAGGACATTCAGACACTTGTCCCAAAGCCATTCCTGCATTGTCTTGGCTGTGTGCTTAGGGTCGTTGTCCTGTTGGAAAGTGAAACTTCTACCCTGTCTGAGGTCCTGAGCGCACTGGAGCAGGTTTTCATTAAGGATCTCTCTGTACTTTTTCCGTTCATCTTTGCCTCGATCCTGACAAGTCTCCCAGTCCCTGCCGCTGAAAAACATCCCCACAGCATGATGCTGCCACCACCATGCTTCACCTTAGAGATGGTGCCAGGTTTCCTCCAGACGTGATGCTTGGCATTGTAAGAGTATTAAGATAATAAACAACGCAGAAGACTAGAGTTCAATAGGGAATTAACGATCAATGGAAATAGTTATTTTTCAGGTCAACACCTGTTCAGAATCTGGGTAGGAAATTCAGTTCCTGGACTCATAGCTATATGTGTCAAGTTTTCATTAGTCCAAATCATCTATACATTGAGCCTGAAACAGAGTCTGTGGTATTGAAGAGTAACATCAACTGCTAACACATTTAAGCCAAAGAGTTCAATCTTGGTTTCATCAGACCAGAAAATCTTGATTCTCATGGTCTGAGAGTCTTCAGGTGCCTTTTGGCAAACTCCAAGCAGGCTGTCATGTGCATGTTACTGAGGAGTGGCTTCCGTCTGGCCACTCTACCATAAAGGCCTGCAGAGGTGGTTGTTCTGCTGCAGAGATGTTTGTCCTTCTGGGAGGTTCTCCAACAGAGGAACTCTAGTGCTCTGTCAGAGTACTTTCAACAGTGGGACCATATATAGAGGTGTGTGCCTTTCCGAATCATGTCCAATCAATTGAATTTACAGCAGGTGGACTCCAATCAAGTTGTAGAAGTAACTCAAGGATGATCAATGGAAACAGGATGCATCTGAGCTCAATTTCGAGTCTCATAGTAGAGGGTCTGAATACTTACGTAAATAGGTTATTTCTAAAAACCTGTTTTCACTTTGTCATTACAGGTTATTGTGATGTCATTACGGGGTATTGTGATGTCATTACAGGGTATTGTGATGTCATTACGGGGTATTGTGATGTCATTACAGGGTATTGTGATGTCATTACGGGGTATTGTGATGTCATTACGGGGTATTGTGATGTCATTACAGGGTATTGTGATGTCATTACGGGGTATTGTGATGTCATTACAGGGTATTGTGATGTCATTACGGGGTATTGTGATGTCATTACAGGGTATTGTGATGTCATTACAGGTTATTGTGATGTCATTACGGGGTATTGTGATGTCATTACAGGGTATTGTGATGTCATTATGGGGTATTGAGTGTAGATTGCTGAATATGTTTTGTTTATTTAATCCATTTAATGATAGGGCTGTAACGTAACAAAATGTGGAAAAAGTCAAGGGGTCTGAATACTTTCCGAAAGCACTGTATTGTACGACCACTAATCCATTTGTAGCCTAATGTAATGTAACGTAACATCATACTAAATGAAGTGGCAAAGATTTACATCCAGAATAATATGTTCAGTGGCAGGCAGGTTTTAGTTGCAGGCAGGTTTTAGTGACAGGAAGGTTTTAGTTACAGGCAGGATTTATTGGCTGGCGGTTTTAGTGACAGGAAGGTTTTAGTGACAGGCAGGTTTTAGTGACAGTCAGGTTTTAGTTGCAGGCAGGTTTTAGTGACAGTCAGGTTTTAGTTGCAGGCAGGCTTTAGTGTTAGGCGGGTTTTAGTTACAGGCAGGATTTATTGGCTGGCGGTTTTAGTGACAGGAAGGTTTTAGTGACAGGCAGGTTTTAGTGACAGGCAGGTTTTAGCGGCAGGCAGGTTTTAGCGGCAGGCAGGTTTTAGTGGCAGGCAGGTTTTAGTGACAGGCAGGTTTTAGTGACAGGCAGGTTTTAGCGGCAGGCAGGTTTTAGTGGCAGGCAGGTTTTAGTGACAGGCAGGTTTTAGTGGCAGGCAGGTTTTAGCGGCAGGCAGGTTTTAGCGGCAGGCAGGTTTTAGTGGCAGGCAGGTTTTAGTGGCAGGCAGGTTTTAGTGGCAGGCAGGTTTTAGTGGCAGGCAGGTTTTAGCGGCAGGCAGGTTTTAGTGGCAGGGAGGTTTTAGTGACAGGCAGGTTTTGGTGTTAGGCGTGTTTTAGTTACAGGCAGGATTTATTGGCTGGCGGTTTTAGTGACAGGAAGGTTTTAGTTGCAGGCAGGTTTTAGTGACAGTCAGGTTTTAGTGACAGGAAGGTTTTAGTTGCAGGCAGGTTTTAGTGGAAGGCTCAGCTCCGGAGCTGCAGCTGGATACTATATAACTTGAGGGCTGAAAAGGCACTGCCCTTCGCTCAAAGTTCAATTGGAACTCCAGTCCGACTCGATGCGGCTCGCAGGACCATGCGAAACGGAGGGGGGAGGCTTCCATCTTCAACGCACACACACACACACACACACACACACACACACACACACACACACACACACACACACACACACACACACACACACACACACACACACACACACACACAGTGTACTTTTCCTTCTGCAGTTTTCTGCAGCATAGCATTTCCAGTGTAATTACCCCAGCTAGCCTTATCACACTGCAGGCTTCACACGGCCCTCTTCAAATCATCAATCAACACCAAGCCTCTACATTTATATCAGCAACAATTAATGATACAGTCAGGTTTCATTAAGGCCTTGAGAAAGAACATGAAAGCTCCTCCCATTTCCTATTTTTGTAGCCTCGAATGAAAACCCACTTGTTCTGTCTCTGTGGTTGAGTACCAAATGGCACCCTATCCCCAGTATAATACCATACTTTTCATCAAAGCCCATAGGGGAATGGGGACCATCTGGGACACAGATTCACTTTGTGGTTCTGCGAAGCTGACAGTTTCCATGGGGCTGTTTTATTGAGCATTGCAAGAATTCACAAACTGAGGGAATTGTAACAGAGCAGTGGTGTAAAGTACTTAGGTAATAAATACTTTAAAGTACAACTTAAGTATTTTGAGGAGGGTATTTGTACTTTACTTTATCATTTTATGTTTTTGACAACTTTTACTTTTACTTCACTACATTCTGAAAGAAAATAACGTACTTTTTACTCCCTACATTTTCCCCTGACACCCAAAAGTACTCATTACATTTTGACAGGAAAATGGTCCAATTCACACACTTATCAAGAGACCATCCCTGGTCATCCTTACTGCCTCTGATCTGGCGGACTCACGAAGAACAAATGCGTTCTCCCAACAAGTGTTGGAGCCCCTGGCTATTCGTCAATAAAAAAAATATACAGACAATAGTGAAATCTGCTTTAATATAAGACATTTGAATTATACTTTTAGTTTTACTTTTGATACTTAAGTTAGCAATTCCATGTACTATTGATACTTAAGTATTTTTTAAACCAAATTCTTTTAGACTTTTACTCAAGTAGTATATTACTGGTTGACTTTTACTTTTACTTGAGTCATTTTCAACTAAGGTATCTTTACTTTTACTCAAAATGAGTAAACATTTTAGTACTTAATTCCACCACTGTAACAGGGGAGGAGAGACAGGAGACACAACAGGAGACACAGTCTGAGTGTTCTGTAGAGCCGTGCCTTAGTAGACTGTAGACTGAATTGAGTTCCATTCACTGTAGATTTTCCATTAACTGTGCGTGTAACAAAAGGCTATTCAGCACTACCATACACTGTCATGTGTACATGTGTGTCACTTACTATGATGTCACCTTACGTCAGCCATACTACTTCCCGATGCTGTAGGTGGGTACCTCCGCAACATGCACACAACATGCACACAACATTCACACACACACACACACACACACACACACACACACACACACACACACACACACACACACACACACACACACACACACACACACACACACACACACACACACACACACACACACACGTCAACACTGAGTCCTGGTTAGATTTATGGATCCAATAGAAAGTGGAGCAGTATAACAGAACTAATTTCACATTAGATAGGTAGTAATATTGTGCATCAGGTTTTATTAGGACATTGCAGGTGGCAGGTACCCAATGTGATGTTATTGTTTCTCTGGATATATAATATTTGTGTTACTTTGGATGGCCAATATTACTGTCTAGTCCCCAACTCGCTATTGTTCCATCAATGGCATCCCTTCAGAACTTTGTCTTATTGGACGGCCAATATTACAGTTAGTTTGGATGGCCAATATTACAGTTAGTTTGGATGGCCAATATTGCAGTTAGTTTGGATGGCCAATATTACAGTTAGTTTGGACGGCCAATATTACAGTTAGTTTGGATGGCCAATATTACAGTTGTTTGGATGGCCAATATTACAGTTAGTTTGGATGGCCAATATTACAGTTAGTTTGGATGGCCAATATTACAGTTAGTTTGGATGGCCAATATTACAGTTAGTTTGGATGGCCAGTATTACAGTTAGTTTGGATGGCCAGTATTATAGTTAGTTTGGATGGCCAATATTACAGTTAGTTTGGATGGCCAGTATTACAGTTAGTTTGGATGGCCAGTATTATAGTTAGTTTGGATGGCCAATATTACAGTTAGTTTGGATGGCCAATATTACAGTTAGTTTGGATGGCCAATATTACAGTTAGTTTGGATGGCCAATATTACAGTTAGTTTGGATGGCCAATATTACAGTTAGTTTGGACGGCCAATATTATAGTTAGTTTGGACAGTCAATATTACAGTTAGTTTGGATGGCCAATATTACAGTTAGTTTGGATGGCCAATATTACAGTTAGTTTGGATGGCCAATATTACAGTTAGTTTGGATGGCCAATATTACAGTTAGTTTGGATGGCCAATATTACAGTTAGTTTGGACGGCCAATATTACAGTTAGTTTGGATGGCCAATATTACAGTTAGTTTGGATGGCCAATATTACAGTTAGTTTGGATGGCCAATATTATCGTTAGTTTGGATGGCCAATATTATCGTTAGTTTGGATGGCCAATATTACAGTTAGTTTGGATGGCCAATATTATAGTTAGTTTGGATGGCCAATATTATAGTTAGTTTGGATGGCCAATATTACAGTTAGTTTGGATGGCCAATATTATAGTTAGTTTGGATGGCCAATATTACAGTTAGTTTGGATGGCCAATATTATAGTTAGTTTGGACAGCCAATATTACAGTTGTTTGGACGGCCAATATTACAGTTAGTTTGGATGGCCAATATTACAGTTGGTTTGGACAGCCAATATTATAGTTAGTTTGGATGGCCAATATTACAGTTAGTTTGGATGGCCAATATTATAGTTAGTTGGGATGGCCAATATTACAGTTAGTTTGGATGGCCAATATTATAGTTAGTTTGGATGGCCAATATTACAGTTAGTTCGGATGGCCAATATTATAGTTAGTTTGGATGGCCAATATTATAGTTAGTTTGGACAGCCAATATTATAGTTAGTTTGGACAGCCAATATTACAGTTAGTTTGGATGGCCAATATTACAGTTAGTTTGGATGGCCAATATTATCGTTAGTTTGGACGGCCAATATTACAGTTAGTTTGGACGGCCAATATTATCGTTAGTTTGGACAGCCAATATTATCGTTAGTTTGGATGGCCAATATTATAGTTAGTTTGGACAGCCAATATTATCGTTAGTTTGGATGGCCAATATTATAGTTAGTTTGGGACAGCCAATATTATAGTTAGTTTGGACAGCCAATATTACAGTTAGTTTGGACGGCCAATATTACAGTTAGTTTGGATGGCCAATATTACAGTTAGTTTGGACGGCCAATATTATCGTTAGTTTGGATGGCCAATATTACAGTTAGTTTGGATGGCCAATATTACAGTTAGTTTGGATGGCCAATATTACAGTTAGTTTGGATGGCCAATATTACAGTTAGTTTGGACAGCCAATATTAAAGTTAGTTTGGATGGACAATATTACAGTTAGTTTGGATGGCCAATATTACAGTTAGTTTGGATGGCCAATATTACAGTTATTTTGGATGGACAATATTACAGTTGTTTTGGATGGCCAATATTACAGTTTGTTTGGATGGACAATATTACAGTTGTTTTGGATGGCCAATATTACAGTTTGCTTGGATGGACAATATTACAGTTAGTTCGGATGGCCAATATTACAGTTGTTTGGACGGCCAATATTACAGTTAGTTTGGATGGCCAATATTACAGTTAGTTTGGATGGCCAATATTACAGTTAGTTTGGATGGCCAATATTACAGTTAGTTTGGATGGCCAGTATTATAGTTAGTTTGGATGGCCAATATTACAGTTAGTTTGGATGGCCAATATTACAGTTAGTTTGGATGGCCAATATTACAGTTAGTTTGGATGGCCAATATTACAGTTAGTTTGGATGGACAATATGACCATTCCAGTCCAACTCCACAACATGCTAAATGATGGCCATAACCACAGATGCTGTATGCATCTGCTCATGCCTTCAGTAGATTTGCACCAAATCCACATTAGGAAAGAGATACATTCCTTCACCTAATTAAGTGTTAGAAAGTTGTGGTGTATACTGACAGGGATTCTCTTTTAATTAGCTTTCTTTGTCACTCTTTGCACTGTAAACATGCAGTGTTTACTCAAAGGTAGCGAGACAAGAGGTGTTACACACATTTTACAGCTCCTAACAGTTTGCTCAGGGAAACGACAGAGAAGCAGAGGGAATTGGTGGTGATGCTGTGATGTCCTCCACCTGTTGACTGGTCAGTGGTGCTGTGGTGCACTACAGCTCTCCTGTTCTCCTCCTGTTGTTGACTGGTCAGTGGTGCTGTGGTGCACTACAGCTCTCCTGTTCTCCTCCTGTTGTTGACTGGTCAGTGGTGCTGTGGTGCACTACAGCTCTCCTGTCCCCCCCTTGTTGACTGGTCAGTGGTGCTGTGGTGCACTACAGCTCTCCTGTCCTCCTCCTGTTGACTGGTCAGTGGTGCTGTGGTGCACTACAGCTCTCCTGTCCTCCACCTGTTGTTGACTGGTCAGTGGTGCTGTGGTGCACTACAGCTCTCCTGTCCTCCACCTGTTGACTGGTCAGTGGTGCTGTGGTGCACTACAGCTCTCCTGTTCTCCTCCTGTTGTTGACTAGTCAGTGGTGCTGTGGTGCACTACAGCTCTCCTGTTCTCCTACTGTTGTTGACTGGTCAGTGGTGCTGTGGTGCACTACAGCTCTCCTGTCCTCCTCCTGTTGACTGGTCAGTGGTGCTCTGATGTCCTCCAGCTCTCCTGTCCAGCAACTGGCCCGGATAATCTATTTTGTAATTAGTTTTGCACTGTGCCGACACAGGAAACGTTAACAACACGAGGAAGAGAACCAGTCAGTGGAGTCCTCAAGGTGTCAGCCATTTCTTATTAAATTTGGTACAAAATGATTTGAAATGCATAACTTTTCCCCTCCCACGTACTGTTACAGAGTTAATTTTAATATTTCTGTTACATGAATTGAATTAAATCACAGCAGTTTTCCATTAACAGCGAAAGTAGTTTGAAGTTAAAGTGAAGGTGTTGGAAACAGACAGTAAACAAACCTGCTTGAACTTCATTTGTATATTCACCTTCACACAAATACATACACAACACCAGCGTAATACACATGAAAATAGGCTGAAGGTAGACAACCAACTATAGCTCTGACAGTCTCACTTCAGAATTAGACGGTCGTCCAAGTTGAGTGTTTAAGGTTATGTATTAACGCTGAATGGTTAAGGTAAGGGTTAAGGTTTGGGATAGGGTTATGAATGGTTAAGGTCTGGGATAGGGTTATGAATGGTTAAGGTAAGGGTTAAGGTTTGGGATAGGGTTATGAATGGTTAAGGTAAGGGTTAAGGTTTGGGATAGGGTTATGAATGGTTGAGGTAAGGGTTAAGGTTTGGGATAGGGTTATGAATGGTTAAGGTAAGGGTTAAGGTTCGGGATAGGGTTATGAATGGTTAAGGTCTGGGATTGGGTTATGAATGGTTAAGGTCTGGGATAGGGTTATGAATGGTTAAGGTCTGGGATAGGGTTATGAATGGTTAAGGTCTGGGATAGGGTTATAAATGGTTAAGGTCTGGGATAGGGTTATGAATGGTTAAGGTCTGGGATAGGGTTATGAATGGTTAAGGTCTGGGATAAGGTTATGAATGGTTAAGGTCTGGGATAGGGTTATGAATGGTTAAGGTCTGGGATAGGGTTATGAATGGTTAAGGTCTGGGATAGGGTTATGAATGGTTAAGGTCTGGGATAGGGTTATGAATGGTTAAGGTCTGGGATAAGGTTATGAATGGTTAAGGTCTGGGATAGGGTTATGAATGGTTAAGGTCTGGGATAGGGTTATGAATGGTTAAGGTCTGGGATAGGGTTATGAATGGTTAAGGTCTGGGATAGGGTTATGAATGGTTAAGGTCTGGGATAGGGTTATGAATGGTTAAGGTCTGGGATAGGGTTATGAATGGTTAAGGTCTGGGATAGGGTTATGAATGGTTAAGGTCTGGGATAGGGTTATGAATGGTTAAGGTCTGGGATAGGGTTATGAATGGTTAAGGTCTGGGATAGGGTTATGAATGGTTAAGGTCTGGGATAGGGTTATGAATGGTTAAGGTCTGGGATAGGGTTATGAATGGTTAAGGTCTGGGATAGGGTTATGAATGGTTAAGGTCTGGGATAGGGTTATGAATGGTTAAGGTCTGGGATAGGGTTATGAATGGTTAAGGTCTGGGATAGGGTTATGAATGGTTAAGGTAATGGTTAAGGTCTGGGATAGGGTTATGAATGGTTAAGGTCTGGGATAGGGTTATGAATGGTTAAGGTCTGGGATAAGGTTATGAATGGTTAAGGTCTGGGATAGGGTTATGAATGGTTAAGGTCTGGGATAGGGTTATGAATGGGTAAGGTCTGGGATAGGGTTATGAATGGTTAAGGTCTGGGATTGGGTTATGAATGGTTAAGGTCTGGGATAGGGTTATGAATGGTTAAGGTCTGGGATAGGGTTATGAATGGTTAAGGTCTGGGATAGGGTTATGAATGGTTAAGGTCTGGGATAGGGTTATGAATGGTTAAGGTAATGGTTAAGGTCTGGGATAGGGTTATGAATGGTTAAGGTCTGGGATAGGGTTATGAATGGTTAAGGTCTGGGATAGGGTTATGAATGGTTAAGGTCTGGGATAGGGTTATGAATGGTTAAGGTCTGGGATAGGGTTATGAATGGTTAAGGTCTGGGATAGGGTTATGAATGGTTAAGGTCTGGGATAGGGTTATGAATGGTTAAGGTCTGGGATAGGGTTATGAATGGTTAAGGTAAGAGTCAGTGGTGTAAAGTACCTAAGTTAAAAAATACATTAAAGTAATTCTTACTTAGTTTTTTGGGGTATCTATACTTTACTTTACTTTACTATTCATAAATTTGACAACTTTTACTTTTACCTTCTACATTTCTAAAGAATATAATGTACTTTTTACTCCTGAGATTTTTACAGGAACCCAAAAGTACTCATTACATGTTGAATGCTTAGCAGGACAGGAAAATTATCAAATTGACACACTTCTCAACAGAACCTCCCTGGTCATCCCTACTGCCTCTGATCTGGCGGACTCACTAAACACAAATACATTGTTTGTAAATTATGTCTGACTGTTTGAGCATGCCCATGGCTATCCATAAAAAATAAGAAAATTGTGCCGTCTGGTTTGCTTAATATAATGAATTTTATAACAAAACACTTTAAAAGTTCTACTCAAGTGCTATTTTACTGGGTGACACTTTTACTTGAGTCATTTTCAATGAAGGTATCTTTACTTGTACTCAAGTATGACAATTGGGTAATTTTCCCACCAGGGGTAAGGGTTAAGGTTTGGGATTGTGTTATGAATGGTTAAGGTAAGGGTTAAGGTTTGGGATTGTGTTATGAATGGTTAAGGTAAGGGGTAAGGTTTGGGATTGTGTTATGAATGGTTAAGGTAAGGGTTAAGGTTTGGGATTGTGTTATGAATGGTTAAGGTAAGGGTTAAGGTTAGGGATAAGGTTATGAATGGTTAAGGTAAGGGTTAAGGTTAGGGATAGGTCTATGAATGGTTAAGGTAAGGGTTAAGGTTAGGGATAAGGTTATGAATGGTTAAGGTAAGGGTTAAGTTTAGGGATAAGGTTATGAATGGTTGAGGTAAGGGTTAAGGTTAGGGATAAGGTTATGAATGGTTAAGGTAAGGGTTAAGGTTAGGGATAGGGCTATGAATGGTTGAGGTAAGGGTTAAGGTTAGGGATAAGGTTATGAATGGTTAAGGTTAGGGTTAAGGTTAGGGATAGGTCTATGAATGGTTAAGGTAAGGGTTAAGGTTTGGGATAAGGTTATGAATGGTTAAGGTAAGGGTTAAGGTTAGGGATAGGTCTACGAATGGTTAATGTAAGGGTTAAGG
Organism: Oncorhynchus kisutch; assembly: GCF_002021735.2. Lineage (NCBI taxonomy): Eukaryota > Metazoa > Chordata > Actinopteri > Salmoniformes > Salmonidae > Oncorhynchus > Oncorhynchus kisutch. Next base: position 70,828,221 of record NC_034178.2, read on the forward strand.
TTAGGGATAGGTCTATGAATGGTTGAGGTAAGGGTTAAGGTTAGGGATAGGTCTATGAATGGTTAAGGTAAGGGTTAAGGTTTGGGATAGGTCTATGAATGGTTGAGGTAAGGGTTAAGGTAAGGGTTAAGGTTTGGGATAGGTCTATGAATGGTTGAGGTAAGGGTTAAGGTTAGGGATAAGGTTATGAATGGTTAAGGTAAGGGTTAAGGTTTGGGATAGGGTTATGAATGGTTAAGGTAAGGGTTAAGGTTTGGGATAGGGTTATGAATGGTTAAGGTAAGGGTTAAGGTTAGGGATAGGTCTATGAATGGTTGAGGTAAGGGTTAAGGTTAGGGATAAGGTTATGAATGGTTAAGGTAAGGGTTAAGGTTTGGGATAGGGTTATGAAAACATATCCGGGTTGGCAAATATATACACGTTCATAAAAAAAGTGTCAGACAGCCTCAGGCCACCGTTAACAATTCACATGATGTCTTGTATGTTAATACTGGAGAGTCTGTGCACTGTGGTATACAAGCACTTTGATAATCAACAGTAAACAGGAAGCAATCAACAGTAAACAGGAAGCAATCAACAGTAAACAATCAACAGTAAACAATCAACATTAAACACGAAGCAATCAACAGTAAACAGGAAGCAATCAACAGTAAACAATCAACATTAAACAGTTAACAATCAACAGTAAACAATCAACAGTAAACAGGAAGCAATCAACAGTAAACAGGAAGCAATCAACAGTAAACAGGAAGCAATCAACAGTAAACATTCAACAGTAAACAATCAACAGTAAACAATCAACAGTAAACAATCAACAGTAAACAATCAACAGTAAACAGGAAGCAATCAACAGTAAACAGGAAGTAATCACCAGTAAACAATCAACATTAAACAGTTAACAATCAACAGTAAACAATCAACATTAAACACGAAACAATCAACAGTAAACAGGAAGCAATCACCAGTAAACAATCAACATTAAACAGTTAACAATCAACAGTAAACAATCAACATTAAACACGAAGCAATCAACAGTAAACAGGAAGCAATCAACAGTAAACAATCAACATTAAACAGTAAACAATCAACAGTAAACAATCAACAGTAAACAGTAAACAATCAACAGTAAACAATCAACAGTAAACAGGAAGCAATCAACAGTAAACCGTGTGAGGAACGGTATTAGTTCAACTAAATGATGGTGATTACATCATTTATGTATTTAGTTCCTGGACCTATTAAGCTTCTGTTTTTAGGCTTCAAGTCTCTAGGTCTGTTGAAGGTCCATCAGGATAGACCTACTCAACCATAAAGTCTTGAAATAAGCTGCATGTTTATGCATTTTATAATAACATAACAAATGTGGGTGCTTAGCCTTGTCCTTTTACCACACACGTACAAGTGTGTATGAATACAAATGTGTGAATTGGGAAATATATATCTATTTTTTTTGCACAACCCAACTCCCCTTTAGATAAACATAGTCCAGCGCCCCTGGAATAATTAAGGTTAAGTGCTTTGCTCAAGGGCAAATCAACAGTTTATTCACCTCGTTCGCTCGGGAAATCAAACTAGCAGCCTTGCGGTTACTGGCCAAACGCTCTAAACTTCTAGGATCCCTGCCGCCCCCCTTCGCATCGTATATGTAGATCTGACATACTTGGTCCCGTCTGAACAGTATTTGTTTGTCTCATGTTGATTTACTTGCCCATTTAGTCATGTTTGGTTGCACAGTGTTATAGGGATAGTTTACTCATGCAAACACACGTCCATAAACCTCATGCTGCATTGTGATTTATGTGTTTACAGACTGTAACTCAGTGCAAGTACCTGGTCTGCGTCCCAAATGACACTGCTTTTGACCAGATCTGGTTCGATGCGTTTGAGGTCAGCCACTTGCAACAACAAATGTGTGTGTGTGTTTGTGTGTGAATGTATGTATGTGTGCGTGTGTGTGTATGTGTGTGTGTTTGTGTGTGTGTGTGCGTGCGTGCGTGTGTATGTGTGTGTGTGTGTGTTTGTGAATGTATGTATGTGTGCGTGTGTATGTGTGTGTGTCTGTGTGTGTGTGCGTGCGTATATGGGATTGTGTGTGTGTGTGTTTGTGAATGTATGTATGTGTGCGTGTGTCTGTGTGCGTGTGCGTGCGTATATGGGATTGTGTGTGTGTGTGTGTGTGTGTGTGTGTGTGTGTGTGTGTGTGCATGTTTGTGAAAATGTGTGTGTTTGCGTTGCCAGTTACAAACGGGGTTTGTTACTGTTAAAAGAAAATCTAACGTTTTTATTGATGAAAAGAGGAATGACCTGTTAAATCACTTAGCTTATTATATAATATGCACATCCGCCATATCTATGCTAGAAAACTATCAACACTACACCAACCACAGTGCCCTCAGCTCTACAGGCAGGCCGGCTCTGTCCATCTCCTAAATGGCACTCTCTCTACAGTGCACTACATTTAACCAGGGACCATAGGGAACCCCATAAGGTTACAATGGAAAGTAGTGCACTATATAGGGAAAAGAGTTCCATTTGGGCCTCTAGCCACAGTATAGGACCAGAGGGGTAAATACCTAGGGTTGCATCCCAAATGGCACCCTATTCTCTACATAGTGCACTACTTTTGATCAGAGCCCTATTCCCTACATAGTGCACTATGTTTGACCAGAGCCCTTTAGGGAATAGGGTGCCATTAGGGACGTAACCCATAGTGAATGAAGGAGGCACTTTTTTTTCAAGGAGGTAGTTAAGTGCTGTCAGGGCTTTAAATTGGACAGCTCAAGACGCTGAATAATTACACACTAACAAAAACTATTTGTTAGTGTGTAATAGAAATAATGGATTTTTTTATGGAGTTGGTTGGTTTAAGTTTTTATGCACCAGAGGACTTGCAAGGTCCCGTACTGTGGTCAGCCGGCCATCCACGGAACTCTTCTAGCTACGACTGCCCAGGCTCGAAAAAATATAATTAATTGGATCTGATTAAAATTAATGAAGTAATTAAGGAGCTGCCTGCTCTCCTTTCTTTTAGCCTGACGAGGGTGGGGGAACGAGTCACCCAGCACTACTGTAGTGGGACTCTCTTATTCAAACCGGAGCTGCAAGGTCCCCTAATGTGGACCACCCAGGAGTATTGTGGCATTCACTCTAATGGGACAGGGCAGTTTTATTTATCCTGGTCCTGGGGACCCAAAGGGTTGCACAATGTTGATTTTGCTCTAGCACTACACATCAGATCAGGTGAATTAGCTCTAGGACAAAAACAAAAATATGCTAGCCATTGGGACCCCATGAGCAGGATTAAGACTGGGATAAGGGACACAAGGTCAGCTGCTGTACAGGCAGCAGTACTATTGTCAGCCAGGCAGACAGCAGTAGACTAGATTACTGAATTTGGACAGGGACACGGCTCTACTTACTCTCAGCTGGTGCACCCAGTCACCCAGAAGTACACAGAACACCCAGTTACCTAAAAGTACACAGAACACCCAGAAGTACACAGAACACCCAGTCACCCAGAAGTACACAGAACACCCAGTCACCTAAAAGTGCACAGAACACCCAGAAGTACACAGAACACCCAGTCACCCAGAAGTACACAGAACACCCAGTCACCCAAAAGTACACAGAACACCCAGAAGTACACAGGGACACCCAGTTACCCAGAAGTACACAGGAACACCCAGAAGTACACAGGGACACCCAGTTACCCAGGAGTAGTACCACTCAGTACCCCAGGAGTAGTACCACCCAGGAGTAGTACCACCCAGTACCCCAGGAGTAGTACCACCCAGTACCCCAGGAGTAGTACCACTCAGTACCCCCAGGAGTAGTACCACCCAGTCACCCAGGAGTAGTACCACCCAGTCACCCAGGAGTAGTACCACCCAGTACCCCAGGAGTAGTACCACCCAGTCACCCAGGAGTAGTACCACCCAGGAGTAGTACCACCCAGTCACCCAGGAGTAGTACCACCCAGTACCCCAGGAGTAGTACCACCCAGTACCCCAGGAGTAGTACCACCCAGTACCCCAGGAGTAGTACCACCCAGTACCCCATGAGTAGTACCACCCAGTACCCCAGGAGTAGTACCACCCAGTACCCCAGAAGTAGTACCACTCAGTACCCCAGGAGTAGTACCACCCAGGAGTAGTACCACTCAGTACCCCAGGAGTAGTACCACCCAGTACCCCAAGATTAGTACCACTCAGTACCCCAGGAGTAGTACCACTCAGTACCCCAGGAGTATTACCATCCAGTACCTCATGAGTATTACCACCCAGTACCTCATGAGTAGTAGCACCCAGTACCCCAGGAGTAGCACCCAGTACCCCATGAGTAGTACCACTCAGTACCCCAGGAGTAGTACCACCCAGTACCCCAGGAGTAGTACCACTCAGTACCCCAGGAGTAGTACCACCCAGTCACCCAGGAGTAGTACCACACAGTACCCCAGGAGTAGTACCACCCAGGAGTAGTACCACCCAGTCACCCAGGAGTAGTACCACCCAGGAGTAGTACCACCCAGTCACCCAGGAGTAGTACCACCCAGGAGTAGTACCACCCAGTAACCCAGGAGTAGTACCACCCAGTCACCCAGGAGTAGTACCACCCAGGAGTAGTACCACCCAGGAGTAGTACCACCCAGGAGTAGTACCACTCAGTCACCCAGGAGTAGTACCACCCAGGAGTAGTATCATCCAGGAGTAGTACCACCCAGTACCCCAGGAGTAGTACAGCCCAGGAGTAGTACCACCCAGTCACCCAAGAGTACACAGGGAGTTTTCAGTTTATACATTTCATAGAATACAAGTAATAGATCAAATACACAAAAAAATACACACAAATCTAAAATACAATCATAGATAACATCTACATCTTTCAGCAACCAGATCTTCAATCAATAAATACCCTAAACTGTCTGAGTGACACAAAAACAGAGTAGTACAGCGCATTAAAACTAAAAGCAGATCTACCCCAATTCGGTGAAGAGAGTTAACCAACCCTGCGAATGTGTTTTGTAACTCATGTCTTTACGCTTCAACAACAAAGTGAGGTATCTTGGATGCTTGCGCACTAGAGCTTCGTAAACAGCGAGTGAGTAATGATGTGACCTACAGGACATTAATGAGGACCAGCCAACCTTTTGACACAGGATGCAGTGATGAGTATTAAAACTGTCGCCAGTGATAAAGCGAAGGGCGTTATGGTAGACAGCATACAAAGGTTTAAGAGTAGTGGCTGCTGCATTCTGGTAAATGGTGTCGCCATAGTCAAGAACTGGCAGGAAAATTGAATGCACCATCTGCTTCTTGATATTTAGGGAGAGGCAAGATCAAGATTTTTAAATCCCACATTAAATCTTAGCTTTTTAAATAGCTAATCTGTATGTTTTTTAACATTAAGTCTTGGTCAATCCAAATGCCCAGATATTTGTAGGTGGGAACCCGATCAATGGGCAAAACTTCCAATGAATAAATATGTAGTCCATTTGTAAGTTTGAATTTTGTCAAGTTAGTGTGGGAGAGGAAAAAAAAGAAACATTTTGTGATCAATAATGACACACCTCCTGACAATGACAACCTAGATGGAAAGCTGCTGAGGATGGTAGCTGACTCTATAGCCACTCCCATCTGTCATATCTTTCATCTGAGCCTAGGAAAGGCTTTGTCCCCGGGCCTGGAGGGAAGCCAAAATCATTCCGCTACCCAAGAGTTGTAAAGCGGCCTTTACTGGTTCTAACAGCAGACCTATCAGCTTGCTGACAGGTTTTAGCCAGCTGTTGTGAAAAATGGTGTTTGACCAAATACAATGCTATATCTCTGTAAACAAATGAAACAACACTCTTTCAGCTTGCTTATAGAGAAGAGCACTCAACATGTACTGGACTGACACAAATGACTGATGATTAGTTGAAAGAAATTGATAATAACAAGATTGTGGGAACTGTACTGTTAGATTTCAGTGCAGCCTTTGATATTATTGATCATAACATGTTGGCTGGGAAAACTTATGTTTTACAGCTTCTCAACATCTGCCATGCCATGGATTCAGAGCTATCTATCTAAAATAACTCAGAGAGTTTTCTTTAATGGAAGCGTCTCTAATGTCAAACATGTAAACGTGTGGTGTACTGCAGGGCAGCTCTCAAGGCCCTCCACTCTTATCTATATTTACAAATGACCTATCATTGGCATTAAACAAAGCATGTGTCCATGTATGCTGATGATACAAACAGGTATGTGTAAGCAACAACAGCTAATGAAGTCATTGAAACTCTTAACAAAGACTTGCAGTCTGTTTTGGAATGGATTGACAGTAATAGGTCTGTCTTTCATATTTTGATTATTGTCCAGTCATATGGTCAAGTGCTGCAAAGAAAGACCTAGTTAAGTTGCAGCTGGCCCAGAATGACATGCCTTCAGACCCTCAGAAGGAATTACAGACCCTCATAGTGAATGACAGACCCTCAGAGGGAATGACAGACCCTCAGAGGGAATGACAGACCCTCGGAGTGAGGTGGAAGTAGATGTGGCACATCACATGTATAATTAGAGTAGGAACAAGGTTTTAGCTGTTAGTTGTACATGATGTAATTCTACATTTATAGGATAATCAACCATGTATTCCATCTAAGGTTTATGTTCTGTGTTGTGGTATATAGACATGCAGTATTGGTTACTTGCTTCTGCACACACACACACACACACACACACACACACACACACACACACACACACACACACACACGCACACGCACACACACACCCTCACACAAGCAGGGAGACTTGAATTGTTTCCGGGCAATAAAGTCATCCCAACAACCACACTCATCATCACCATGCTGCTCCACCATTGGTACACTGCCTTGTGCTTGAAAGTGGCACCATTTTTCAGGAGAGGGGGGAAAGAGAGCAACAGAGATAGAGACAGGGAGTGAGAGGAGCTTGAAATAAATAAAAAAAATCCCCGTGGTCCAGTCCAGTGCAGTCTGCCAGGACAGATAGGAGACATTACTCTTCAGACTCTGGCCTTGCTCACACAGCCATTGCGTCTCCTCACTCAGGGTCGTAAAAAAAAAAGGTGCAGAAACCGCAAGGAACAACGACCTAGTATTTTTAACAAAAAAGTACTATAAACTTTTTTTTAAATTATTTTTTAACAAATTCTTCAAGTATCATTGGGTATATTTTACTATTTTAAAAGGTCACAAATGACTGTTAATATGAGAAAATGGGGCTTTGACATGTATATTTTGGATTTGTGCATTGGAGGTCAATATTGGACATTCACCTCATGCGTGTGTACTGTGTCATGGCATTCGTGTGTATGTGTGTGTGTGTGTGTGTGTGTGTACTGTACTATGGCATTTGTGTGTGTGTGTGTACTGTGCCATGGCATTTGTGTGTGTGTGTGTGTGTGTGTGTGTGTGTGTGTGTGTGTGTGTGTGTGTGTGTGTGTGTGTGTGTGTGTGTGTGTGTACTGTGCTATGGCATTCGTGTGTATGTGTGTATGTGTGTTTGTGTGTACTGTACTATGGCATTCGTGTGTGTGCGTGTGTTTGTGTCACATGTTTATAGTCAAGTCACATGTTGTCTCCTCAAGCATCTGGTCTGTTCATATGGGTTAAAATCTATTTTCATACACACAATGCATCTCTATAGCTACAGATGTCAGATCTTAATTTGAGCCAGTTTACTACGGCGGATAAGTAATCCTGGAGCAAAAGGAAATGTGAGCTATTATGTGGAATATAATTGATGGACATTTTTATAGTGGTTGATACATTTTAAAGTGTAAATTACAAACGTTAGATGCCCTTTCAAACCTCAAATACAAATCGGACAATTCCCACAACAGCAGCTCAGAATATCTCTATTTTCCAGTCAAAAGCTCAGAAATCCATTTTAATCATGACATACAGCCAGTAATGTGCAGGCAAGGAAGCATAATGTATCTGATTCAAGGCCCTTGTGGGGTTAGGAACACAGTCACGCTCCACACACCACACCACATCACTTAGATGACAGACAGAGGACTATGTGAAACTTTAGGCTGTAGCTACATTGTAATGATGTTATTTTTCACTTACGTGTTCTACTTTTTGACTTTCATTCAACTGATTGCCGATCATTCCAATATTACACATGTACTGCTATCCTTGTGGGGACCAGAGAATCGATTCCCATCCAAAATCGTATTTTCCCTAACCCTAAATCCAAACCTAACATAACCCTAACCTTAACCCCACACCCTTTAACAATAAAACTAAGCCTAACTCCTAACCCTAACTTAAACACTGACTCCTAACCCTGACTCCTAACCCAGACTCCGAACCCCTAACTCCTAACCCAGACTCCTAACCCTGACTCCTAACCCTGACTCCTGACTCCTGACTCCTAACCCTGACTCCTGACTCCTAACCCTGACTCCTAACCCTGACTCCTAACTCCTAACCCTAACTCCTGATGCCTAACCCTGACTCCTGACTCCTAACCCTGACTCCTAACCCTAACTCCTAACCCTGACTCCTAACCCTGACTCCTAACCCTGACTCCTAACTCCTAACTCCTAACCCTAACTCCTAACCCTAACCTTAATTTGAACTCTAATTGTAACACTAACCCTAAACCTAACTCCTAAACCTAAAACTATACCTAACCCTAACTCCTAACTCCTAACCCTGACTCCTAACCCTAACTCCTAACCCTAACTCCTAACCCTAAACCTAACCCCTAAGCCTAAAACTATACCTAACCCTAACTCCTAACACTAACCATAAACCTAACGCCTAAGCCTAAAACTATACCTAACCCTAATTCCTAACCTTAACTCCTAACCCTAACTCCTAACCCTGACTCCTAACCCTGACTCCTAACCCTGACTCCTAACCCTGACTCCTAACCCTGACTCCTAACCCTGACTCCTAACCCTGACTCCGAACCCTGACTCCGAACCCTGACTCCTAACCCTGACTCCTAACCCTGACTCCTAACCCTGACTCCTAACCCTGACTCCGAACCCTAACTCCTAACTCCTGACTCCTAACCCTGACTCCTAACCCTGACTCCAAACCCTAACTCCTTACTCCTAACCCTGACTCCTAACCCTGACTCCTAACCCTGACTCCGAACCCTAACTCCTAACTCCTAACCCTGACTCCGAACCCTAACTCCTAACTCCTAACCCTGACTCCTAACCCTGACTCCTAACCCTGACTCCGAACCCTAACTCCTAACTCCTAACCCTGACTCCTAACCCTGACTCCGAACCCTAACTCCTAACTCCTAACCCTGACTCCGAACCCTGATTCCGAACCCTAACTCCTAACTCCTAACCCTGACTCCTAACCCTGACTCCGAACCCTAACTCCTAACCCTGACTCCTAACCCTAACTCCTAACTCCTGACTCCTAACCCTGACTCCTAACCCTGACTCCTAACCCAGACTCCGAACCCCTAACTCCTAACCCAGACTCCTAACCCTGACTCCTAACCCTGACTCCTGACTCCTGACTCCTAACCCTGACTCCTGACTCCTAACCCTGACTCCTGACTCCTAACCCTGACTCCTAACTCCTAACCCTAACTCCTGACGCCTAACCCTGACTCCTGACTCCTAACCCTGACTCCTAACCCTAACTCCTAACCCTGACTCCTAACCCTGACTCCTAACCCTGACTCCTAACTCCTAACTCCTAACCCTAACTCCTAACCCTGACTCCTGACTCCTAACCCTGTCTCCTGACTCCTAACCCTGACTCCTGACTCCTAACCCTGACTCCTAACTCCTAACCCTGACTCCGAACCCCTAAGCCTAAAATAGCAGTTTTTCCTCGCAGGGCAAAATGTCCCACTTGTCACAATTGTCTGTGTCTTACTATCCTTTGTGAGAACTTTTGGTACCCAGAAGGATAGTTAAACAAAAAGACACACACACACACAGACACACACACACACACACACACACGCACACACACACACACACACACACACACACACACACACACACACACACAGACACACACACACACACACACACAGACACACATACACACACACAGACACACACACACACACAGACACACACACACACACCCATTCCTTCTCTACTATAACTACACTACTCTGTGACCACAATGCCCTTCTGAGACATGTTGTGTTTTGTGCTGACTTTGGGCTCGCTCGGCTCCGTCAGTCTGGGGGCAGGTGGGGCACCAGAAAATAAGTTCACTGCAAATCGTCACAATTTCATCTTTCTGCCCCGCTGGCACTGTGCTCGCTGACTCACCAGGTAGATCATTTCAATCTGTTGTTGTCTCTCTTTTAGTTAGTTCGTCGCAGTGCCAGGGAGAAAGCTGCTATGACAGAGGGTACGTCACTAAAGGCAGCCTTTAATAACTTAAGTAGTACACTACTTTGGGCCAGGGCTCATAGGGTTCTGGTCAAAAAGTAGTGCACTATGTCAGAAATAGGGTGCCATTTGGGACAGATGCAGAGCCTCCGTGACCGACCGTCTCTTTTCCACCACACCCGATAACGATCCCCCGAGAAACAATGTTAGTTCTACATAATATGTTTTTCATGATAGAAATACTTATAAATTCATCAGTGATTTTATTCAACTGTATTTTGAATATCGTGTCATTTGAATAAATGTGATGTTGTCTGGTCATTACACAGGTGAACAGCAAGGTAACTGATTGATGTTGTGTACATGGGCTGGGGAAGGATGTCGGGACTGTAAAACACATCCTACTGTGACTACTAATTATATCCTTTTCACTAGACCACCTGTTAGGGAAGGGAAGACCACCTGTTAGACGAGGGAAGGTGTGATGCAGTTTCTCCACATGTCTCTCTCACTCTCGCTCTCTCTCACTCGCTCTTGCTCTCTCTCTCTCTCTCTCGCTCTCTCGTTCTTGCTCTCTCTCTCTCGCTCTTGCTCTTTCTCTCTCTTTCGCTGGCTCTCTCTAGTCTTTCTCTCTCTCTCTTTTCTCCTTATTTTGCTGTCTCTCTCAATTTCTCTCTCTCTTTCTGTTGAGGGGCAAAGTGTGTGTGTGTGTGTGTGTGTGTGTGTGTGTGTGTGTGTGTGTGTGTGTGTGTGTGTGTGTGTGTGTGTGTGTGTGTGTGTGTGTGTGTGTGTGTGTGTGTGTGTGTGTGTGTGTGTGTGTGTGTGTGTGTGTGTGTGTGTGTGTGTGTGTGTGTGTGCGTGCGTGCGTGCGTGCGTGTGTGTGTGTGTGTGTGCGCGTGCGTGTGTGTGTGTGTGTGTGTGTAATGCTATAGCTGCATTTACCTCCTCCAGGCAGCCCTCCAAGCAGTGAGTTGGGCTCAGGCTCAGGCTCAGGCTCAGGCTCAGGCTCAGGCTCAGGCTCAGGCTCAGGCTCAGGCTCAGGCTCAGGCTCAGGCTCAGGCTCAGGCTCAGGCTCAGGCTCAGGCTCAGTCTTCCAGGTTCCTGGTACCTAGCTGGATGGATATGGAGCTGGGGATGCGTTGTGCAGGTCAAGGGTTTGTATCCCAAATGGCACCCTATTCCCCTGCATAGTGCACTACTTTTTAACAGGGCACATAGGGCTCTGTTCAGAAGTAGTGCACTTTATAGGGAATAGTGTATAATTTGGACATAACACGGTTATTTCAGGGATGAGCCAGATGAACACCGTGGAAGACCGTGGAAGACAGTGGAGCCTCATCCTCATCCCCATCCTCATCCCCATCCCCATCCCCATCCTCATCCCCATCCCCATCCCCATCCTCATCCTCATCCTCATCCCCATCCCCATCACCATCCTCATCCCCATCCCCATCCTCATCCCCATCCCCATCCCCATCCTCATCCCCATCCTCATCCCGATCCTCATCCCCATCCTCATCCCCATCCCCATCCCCATCCCCATCCTCATCCCCATCCTCATCCCCATCCTCATCCCCATCCTCATCCCCATCCTCATCCCCGGGGCCCCGTGAGACTGCGATAAACTCTCCTCTAGGGAAATAATTCTTCATTCTCTCTCTTCTGTTCTCGTCTCCTCCACTCTGTGTTTGTCATTCTTTCTTTTTTTTGTTATTCTTAAAAAAAAAATTGAATATCAAAATATACAATATACTTGCAGTGAAGCCGCTCAACAACTACATCATACCAGTCATCCAACAGACTCCCATTCAGAGGAACACACAGAAGCATCCAGGGTCAATGCCCTGCTCAAGGGCACGTTGACAGATCTCCCACCAGGCCAAAAAATGAACCTCAACCATTCGAGACCCCCCCCCCTCCCAAAAATACAAAATGCAATGAATTCCATTCCCCACCCCCAAGAACCCCCTAATGTACCAACAACCAAGAGAACTAAAGAGAAAAAGACAGAAGAAAACAGCAATGCAAACAAATGTAAAAATAACTAAGAACATCAAGGACTACTAACATCATAACAGCCAACTGTATATATTTGTGTGCATGTCTGGCACAATTCCATGTATGTATGTGTTTATTTGAATGAGAGTGTGTGTATATGCATGTGTACAAACACCTGCACGGCATCAGCCTCAGGTAAACTGACATCAGCTGTATGTTTTATTTTGTCATTTTTTGTTGTACTTTTATCTTTGACCGTGATTCTATCTCCCGCACAGCAGCTCCACTCTCACTTATCTCCAATCCCACATCCCAACCCTCAGCCCATCCCATCCCAAACCTCAGCTTCCCTCAGCCCATCCCATCCCAACCTTCAGCTTCCCTCAGCCCATCCCAACCCTCAGCCCATCCCATCCCAACCTTCAGCTTCCCTCAGCCCATCCCAACCCTCAGCCCATCCCATCCCAACCCTCAGCTTCTCTCAGCCCATCCCATCCCAACCCTCAGCCCATCCCATCCCAACCCTCAGCTTCTCTCAGCCCATCCCATCCCAACCCTCAGCTTCCCTCAGCCCATCCCATCCCAACCCTCAGCTTCCCTCAGCCCATCCCATCCCAACCCTCAGCTTCCCTCAGCCCATCCCAACCCTCAGCTTCTCTCAGCCCATCCCATCCCAACCCTCAGCTTCCCTCAGCCCATCCCAACCCTCAGCCCATCCCATCCCAACCCTCAGCTTCTCTCAGCCCATCCCATCCCAAACCTCAGCTTCCCTCAGCCCATCCCATCCCAACCTTCAGCTTCCCTCAGCCCATCCCATCCCAACCCTCAGCTTCCCTCAGCCCATCCCATCCCAACCCTCAGCTTCCCTCAGCCCATCCCAACCCTCAGCTTCTCTCAGCCCATCCCATCCCAACCCTCAGCTTCCCTCAGCCCATCCCAACCCTCAGCCCATCCCATCCCAATCCTCAGCTTCCCTCAGCCCATCCCAACCCTCAGCCCATCCCATCCCAACCCTCAGCTTCCCTCAGCCCATCCCAACCTTCAGCTTCCCTCAGCCCATCCCATCCCAACCCTCAGCTTCCCTCAGCCCATCCCATCCCAACCTTCAGCTTCCCTCAGCCCATCCCATCCCAAACCTCAGCTTCCCTCAGCCCATCCCATCCCAACCCTCAGCTTCCCTCAGCCCATCCCATCCCAACCCTCAGCTTCCCTCAGCCCATCCCAACCCTCAGCTTCTCTCAGCCCATCCCATCCCAACCCTCAGCTTCCCTCAGCCCATCCCAACCCTCAGCCCATCCCATCCCAACCCTCAGCTTCTCTCAGCCCATCCCATCCCAAACCTCAGCTTCCCTCAGCCCATCCCATCCCAACCTTCAGCTTCCCTCAGCCCATCCCATCCCAACCCTCAGCTTCCCTCAGCCCATCCCATCCCAACCCTCAGCTTCCCTCAGCCCATCCCATCCCAACCCTCAGCTTCCCTCAGCCCATCCCAACCCTCAGCTTCCCTCAGCCCATCCCAACCCTCAGCCCATCCCATCCCAACCCTCAGCTTCTCTCAGCCCATCCCATCCCAAACCTCAGCTTCCCTCAGCCCATCCCATCCCAACCCTCAGCTTCCCTCAGCCCATCCCAACCCTCAGCTTCTCTCAGCCCATCCCATCCCAACCCTCAGCTTCCCTCAGCCCATCCCAACCCTCAGCCCATCCCATCCCAATCCTCAGCTTCCCTCAGCCCATCCCAACCCTCAGCCCATCCCATCCCAACCCTCAGCTTCCCTCAGCCCATCCCAACCTTCAGCTTCCCTCAGCCCATCCCATCCCAACCCTCAGCTTCCCTCAGCCCATCCCATCCCAACCCTCAGCTTCCCTCAGCCCATCCCATCCCAACCTTCAGCTTCCCTCAGCCCATCCCATCCCAATCCTCAGCTTCCCTCAGCCCATCCCAACCCTCAGCTTCCCTCAGCCCATCCCATCCCAACCCTCAGCTTCCCACAGCCCATCCCAACCTTCAGCTTCCCTCAGCCCATCCCATCCCAACCCTCAGCTTCTCTCAGCCCATCCCATCCCAACCCTCAGCTTCTCTCAGCCCATCCCATCCCAACCCTCAGCTTCCCTCAGCCCATCCCATCCCAACCCTCAGCTTCCCTCAGCCCATCCCATCCCAACCCTCAGCTTCCCTCAGCCCATCCCATCCCAACCCTCAGCTTCCCTCAGCCCATCCCATCCCAACCCTCAGCTTCCCACAGCCCATCCCATCCCAACCCTCAGCTTCCCTCAGCCCATCCCAACCCTCAGCTTCCCTCAGCCCATCCCATCCCAACCCTCAGCTTCCCTCAGCCCATCCCAACCCTCAGCTTCCCTCAGCCCATCCCATCCCAACTCTCAGCTTCCCTCAATATCTGCTGGCCACCCTCTTCGGATTTCTAAGCAACACATGTCTTTTTTTAACCTTTATTTAACTAGGCAAGTCAGTTAAGAACAAATTCTTATTTTCAATGACGGCCTAGGAACAGTGGGTTAACTGCCTGTTCAGGGGCAGAACGACAGATTTGTACCTTGTCAGCTCAGGGATTTAAACTTGCAACCTTTCAGCTGCTAGTCCAATGCTCTAACCACTAGGCTACCCTGCCGCCCCCTTTCAACTATGCTGTGATGTTTAACGTACAATTTCAATCGATCTCATCGAATAGATTCCACAGATTGCGAGTTGAAGATAAAAACTTTTACTAAGTGTATTAGTATATTAGTAATTGACTGGCCCGGTCTCTCCAGATCTCCTAACAGTACTATTTCTAGGGTAAATTTTAGATCAATGTTATGCATTTTCAGCCATTCCTGAACCTGAGACTAGAAACAGGCTACCTGAGAGCAATACCAAAATAAATGGTCTATTGTCTAAATGGTCTATTGTCTATGTATCCTCACAACAAAATCTGCAGAGCTCGATGAATTTATGACGCAAATATTCAACACTTTGTTGGGATAATGCTGTAATCAATTGGTTGTACCAAGATTGAGCAGACCTTCCCATACAATTCTGCTAACTCCATGAAGTACATAACTCTATCATTCAAATGTACAATATAATCTATGAACAAAATACCCTTTTCAAACATCTTTCCCATAAATACAGGTATTTTATCAACCAGCACATTTGAGTTCAGCCATAATATTTGTTGTAATATTTGCTGTATCTTTTCAGGGGGATGAAATTGTAGCCAGCTCTGCAATGCCTGTTTGAAAAAGAGAGATACTTCGAAAAAAGGAGCATTTTCAATTAATCGTAATTGAGACACGAAGGAAAAAAGGCCATTTTAAACAATGGATGAGCTTTTCTTAGTAGTCTACTTGAGAACCATTTAGGGTTCAAGTAAATCTTTTGAATAAGTGAAGCTTTTAGAGAGGTGTAGTGCTTTTATATTGAATAATCTTAACCCACCCAATTTTATATAGATAGGCTCTCTTTATTTTGTCTGGTTTTAGCGTCCCAGATAAAGTGAAATATCTTTTGCTCATATGATTTGAAAAATGAATCATCAGGAGTATGCAGCACCATAAGTAAGTGAGTAAACTGAGATATGACTGAGGAGTTAATCAGGGCAATTTTTCCTTAAATAAGTATTTACCTCTCCATGGTTGCAGGATCATGTCAATTTGTACAAGTTTTCTATTCAAATTCATTGTGAAGAGCTTATTTATAAATGTTGTGATATGAATACCAAGTAGGTCTACTTCACCAGCAGCCCATTTTATGGGTAAACTGCAGGATAATGTAAAAGTTGTATTTTTTTAAAGATCCAATACATAATATTGTACACTTATCATAATTAGGTTTTAGTCCAGAGAGTACAGAAAAGTTATCTACATCTTCAATGAGACATTGCAGGGATCTAGCTAGCAGATTAAATATTAAACTTGAGTTATCAGCATACATGGACACCTTTGTTTTTAAGCCTTGGATTTCTAATCCTCTAATGTTGTTATTTGATATGATTTAATAGCTAGCATTTCGATGGCCATAATGAATAGATATGGTGTACATCGGACACCCTTGTTTAACTCTTCTTGACAACTCAAAACTCTCTGAGAAGTAGCTGCTATTTACAATTTTACACCTGGGGTTGCTATACATGTTTTTTACCCATCTTATAAGAGAATCACTGAAATTGTAAAAATCCATGCATTTATAAATCAAATCCAGTCTTACTTTATCAAATACTTTTCAAAATCCACAATAAATACCAGGCCTCTTAGATGTTTCATTATCTATTATTTCTAGTAGTTGTCGTATATTATGTCCAATGCATCATCCATGTAAAAAAACTGTCTGATCAGGATGAACAATACCTGGTAAAACCCTTTTAATTCTGTGTGCTACGCTAGTATTTTTGCATCACAACATTGAAGTGTAAGGGGCCTCCAGTTTTTTAGATAGATTGGGTCTTTATATTTGCCACCTGGGTCTTGTTTTAATAATAGAGAAATCAGACCTTCCTGCTGAGTACCCGACAGACTTCCATTTCTATAGGAGTAGATAAAAACAATCCAACAATGGAGCTTTTAGTATATCAAAAAGGCTTGATATACCTCTACCGGTATGCCATCAAGCCCTGGGGTTTTTCCCGACTAAAAGGATTTAATAGCCTCAAAAAGTTATTCCTCTGTAAATTGGCCTTCACACTGATATTTCTGTACATTTGTTAATTTTCCATTTTTATATAATGGAAAATATAGTGTCTCTCATTCTATCTTTCAGAGCTCCCTCTCGCTCCAGCTTCCTCTATTCTCTCTATCACTCACCCTCTTTTCTCCCCTCCCTCTCTCCAGATCCCCTTTCTCCTGTCACCAGCTCACTCCTGGAGGGGAGAGAAAGGAGAACGAGAGAGAGTGAGTGAGACAGAGAGAGAGAGATTGAGAGAGGGAGAGAGAGAGAGAGAGAGAGAGAGATGCCACTGTAGTCAGACCTGGCCCTCAAGAGAAGACAGCCTATTTGCACACTGACCACAAAATGAGGTGGAAACTGAGCTGCACTTCCTAACCTCCTGCCAAATGTATGCCCATATTAGAGACACATATTTCCCTCAGACTAAAAAGACCCACAAAGAATTTGAAAACAAATTCAATTTTGATAAACTCCCATATCTACTGGGTGAAAAACCACAGTGTGCCAACACAGCAGCAAGATTTGTGACCTGTTGCCACGAGAAAAGGGCAACCAGTGAAGAACAAACACCATTGTAAATACCACCCATATTTATATATTTTTCCCCTTAGCTATTTTCACATCGCTACAACACTGTATGTAGACACAATATGACATTTGAAATGTCTTCATTCTTTTGGAACGTCTGCGTATGTTAATTTTAGTGTTTATTAAACTTTTTTTAATCTATTTCACTTTCTTTAGTAATGTAAACATGTTTTTCCAATGCCAATAAAGTCCTTAAATTGAAATTGAATTGAATTGAGAGAGAGAGAGAGAGAGAGAGAGAGAGAGAGAGAGAGAGAGAGAGAGAGAGAGAGAGAGAGAGAGAGAGAGAGAGATATTGAAGAATCCATAGACTCTAACCACTTCTGGGAAAATTGGAAAACACTAAACAAGCAACAACACACAAGTTTTATCTATCCAAAATGGAGATGTATGGGTAAACCACTTCTCCAATCTTTTTGGCTCTATAACAAAGAATAAAGAGCAAAAACATATACATGATCAAATACAGATCTTAGAATCACCTATTAAAGACTACCAGAACCCACTGGATTCTACAATTACATTGAATGAGTTACAGGACAAAATAAAAACCCTCCAACCCAAAAAGGCCTGTGGTGTTGATGGTATCCTCAATGAAAGGATCAAATATACATACAACAAATTCCAATTGGCTATACTAAAATTCTTTAACATCATCCTTAGCTCTGGCATCTTCCCAAATATTTGGAACCAAGGACTGATCACCCCAATCCACAAAAGTGGAGACAAATTTGACCCCAATAACTACCGTGGAATATGCATCAACAGTAACCTTGGGAAAATCCTCTGCATTATCATTAACAGCAGACTCATACATTTCCTCAATGAAAACAATGTACTGAGCAAATGTCAAATTGGCTTTTTACCAAATTACCATACAACAGACCATGTATTCACCCTGCACACCCTAATTGACAACCAAGCAAACCAAAACAAAGGCAAAGTCTTCTCATGCTTTGTTGATTTCAAAAAAGCCTTCGACTCAATTTGGCATGAGGTTCTGCTATACAAACTGATGGAAAGTGGTGTTGGGGGTAAAACATACGACATTATAAAATCCATGTACACAAACAACAAGTGTGCGTTTAAAATTGGCAAAAAACACGCACATTTCTTCACACAGGGTCGTGGGGTGAGACAGGGATGCAGCTTAAGCCCCACCCTCTTCAACATATATATCAATGAATTGGCGCGGGCACTAGTAAAGTCTACAGCACCCGGCCTCACCCTACTAGAATCCAAAGTCAAATGTCTGCTTTTTGCTGATGATCTGTTGCTTCTGTCACCAACCAAGGAGGGCCTACAGCAGCACCTAGATCTTATGCACAGATTATGTCAGACCTGGGCCCTGACATTAAATCTCAGTAAGACCAAAATAATGGTGTTCCAAAAAAGGTCCAGTCACCAGGACCACAAATACAACATACCAATTAGGATTTGGCAAAAAATACTTGAATCAGTCATAGAGCCCATTGCCCTTTATGGTTGTGAGGTCTGGGGTCCGCTCACCAACCAAGACTTCACAAAATGGGACAAACACCAAATTGAGACTCTGCACGCAGAATTCTGCAAAAAAATCCTCCGTGTACAACGTAGAACACCAAGTAATGCATGCAGAGCAGAATTAGGCCCATACCCACTAATTATCAAAATCCAGAAAAGAGCCATTCAATTCTATAACCACCTAAAAGGAAGCGATTCCCAAAAATTCCTCAACAAAGCCATCACCTACAGAGAGATGAACCTGGAGAAGAGTCCCCTAAGCAAGCTGGTCATGGGGCTCTGTTCACAAACACAAACACACCCTACAGAGCCCCAGGACAGCAGCACAATTAGACCCAACCAAATCATGAGAAAACAAAAAGATAATTACTTGACACATTGGAAAGAATTAACAAAAAAACTGAGCAAACTAGAATGCTATTTGGCCTTACACAGAGAGTACACAGTGGCAGAATACCTGACCACTGTGACTGACCCAAAATGAAGGAAAGCTTTGACTATGTACAGACTCAGTGAGCATAGCCTTGCTATTGAGAAAGGCCGCCGTAGGCAGACATTGCTCTCAAGAGAAGATGTGCTCACTGCCCACAAAATTAGGTGGAAACTGAGCTGTACTTCCTAACCTCCTGCCAAATGTATGACCATATTAGAGAGACATATTTCCCTCAGATTACACAGATCCAAAAATAATTCGAAAATTGCAGAAATAATTATTAAAAACCTCTAAGGGTTGGCCCCTTTCTTTCAATTTTCACCTAAAATGACACCCAAATCTAACTGCCTGTAGCTCAGGCCCTGAAGCAAGGATATGCATATTCTTGGTATCATTTGAAAGGAAACAGGTTGAAGTTTGTGGAACTGTTAAAGGACTGTAGGAGAATATAACGAGAGAAAAAAAAAACGAGAGAAAGGCCATAATGTATTATGCCAGCTCAGGTGCAACTTAGATTTTGGCTACTAGATGGCAGCAATGTATGCGCAACGTTTTAGACTGATCCACGGAACCATTGCATTTCTGTTCAAAACGTTGTATCAAGACTGCCCAAATGTACCTCATTGTTTATTAATAGCTTTTCATGTTCAAAACTGTGCACTCTACTCAAACAGTAGGATGGTATTATTTCACTGTAAAATGGGCAGTGCAGTTGTATTAACAATTATTGAAGCTTTCTGACAATATCAGATATGTCTCTGTCCTGGGAAATATTCTCGTTACTTACAACCTCATGCTAATCGCATTAGCTCAACTGTCCCGCATGGGACCCACCAATCCTGAATACGTTTTTAAGAGAGTTCCAGAGCTCATTAGCTTTGCTGCAGATCTCCATTTACTGTGCTTCACAACATCCGCCGCACGACGGAGCCGTTATCCTTTATCACGTTTGCCCAAGGAGATGAGGTTTTTATGCGTTGTCTGTTGGGTGTGTGTTGTGTGTCACGCTGGCCCATATAGATTAGGTAGATTAGGTTTAATGCGGTGTGTGTGTGTGTGTGTTATGTAGATTAGTTTTAACGGCCGGGAAGGTGTCAGTGAGGCGTGGAGAGAGAGCGAGAGAGCGAGAGAGAGAGAGAGAGAGAGAGAGACTCCATTAAACCAGTATTAATACTGGGGCATCACATAGCAGGGGGATGACGCCTCTCTCTCATTTGGAAATAGAAAATAACAGCACACACACACACATACTGTAACCCACACACACACACATAACCCACACACACGCAGCTTGGTAGTATGAGGCATGCACAGGGATGACATCAGGTTGGATGGTGTTAATACTATGGGATTAACATTCTAAACAGACCTGGAACAGGACCTCTACATCTCGTCTAAAGGATCCATACATTTAACCTTCTAACGTATGGAAGTCAAGTCAATTTAAAGTGCATTCAACATGTGTCTCAACACACTTTACATAACGATGTGTATACATACCAGGATATTAAGGATCAAAGTGTTTGAGAGAATGTTATTATTTATTTACCCTTATTTAACTAGGCAAGTCAGTTAAGAACAAATTCTTATTTTCAATGACGGCCTAGGAACAGTGGGTTAACTGCCTGTTTAGGGGCAGAACGACGATTTGTACCTTGTCAGCTCGGGGATTTGAACTTGCAACCTTTCGGTTACTAGTCCATGTAATAAATATAACAGATGATATGAGTAGAGCTAAGCTCCCTGAGAGTTATTTATTTGACAAACACATGCAAATACAAGGATAATAACAAAACTGTGCCTTTTCAATCTGTTTGAAAATATAGGAGATAACTTAATATAAGTAGCCTTCATATATGAGCAATATCTATTTCATAACCACATGCAAAACAAAACAAAAAACGGACAAAAATATCCAGGTGTCAAGTTATACTATGTGAAGCCCTTCCAACTGAGAAATCATGAAGCTGATTGGCTATTCAGTGTTTAAGACAAAGCCTGAATACAAGAATGTCTTTACTCTCAGAGGAGCAGAGTTGCTCCATTTCAATTCTAACACCATGCCTCTTGTGTGATTCATTATTTACATCACATGCACTAGCTGCATCGCTTACTGAAATATATGTGTGTGTGTGTGTGTGTGTGTGTGTGTGTGTGTGTGTGTGTGTGTGTGTGTGTGTGTGTGTGTGTGTGTGTGTGTGTGTGTGTGTGTGTGTGTGTGTGTGTGTGTGTGTTGTGTGTGCTACTCTCTAGCTGCTATTGGGTGGGAAAGAGTTTCTCTGACATCAGGCTGTTTGTTTGAACAAAGGGAACTAGGAGCAAACTATGAACTGACACTGTCACACGAGAGACAGAGAGACAGGGAGACAGAAAGACAAAGATAGATAGATAGATAGATAGATAGATAGATAGATAGATAGATAGATAGATAGATAGATAGATAGATAGATAGATAGATAGATAGATAGATAGATAGATAGATAGATAGATAGATAGATAGATAGATAGATAGATAGATAGATAGATAGATAGATAGATAGATAGATAGATAGATAGATAGATAGATAGATAGATAGATAGATAGATAGATAGATAGTCCACTTGACCAGAGCAATACTCAATCATGAGGCATCAAAGCCAAAGGAACTGAGTAATATCATGAAATGCTATTTGATTGAAGGAAAGTAGTGTGGAAACATACCAAAAAACAACAAGGCAACAACAAATTCAATCCCTTGTAGACAACATCCAGGACAAAATGTTTCACTGTAATAAAGGTGTAAATTTGTCAGAAGAAAACCTAAACACTGTATTTGAAAACGTCAAATAGAAAACCTAACAACATTAACAACAATGACAAATGGTTTGATGAAGAATGGAAAAACAGAAGAAAGAAACACACAAACATAGAGACCTAGAAAACCTGATCGTACAATACAGAAATACACTACGGAAAAAGAAGGAACAGCATGTTTCTGAAAAAATTGGAAAACACTAAACAAACAACAAGTGTACGGTGAAAATAGGCAAAAACACACACATTTCTTTCCACGGGGCCGTGGGCTGAGACATGGATGCAGCTTAAGCCCCACCCTCTTCAACATGAACTCAGCAACAACAAAAAACATCCTTTCCCTGTCAACTGCATTTATTTTCATCAAACTTAACATGTGTAAATATTTGTATGAACATAACAAGATTCAACAACTGAGACATAAACTGAACAAGTTCCACATACATGTGACTAACATAAATTGAATAATGTGTCCCCGAACAAAGGGGGAGTCAAAATCAAAAGGAACCGTCAGTATCTGGTGTGGCCACCAGCTGCATTAAGTACTGCAGTGCATCTCCTCCTCATGGACTGCACCAGATTTGCCAGTTATTGCTGTGAGATGTTACCCCACTCTTCCAACAAGGTACCTGCAAGTTCCGGGACATTTCTGGGTGGAATGACCCAAGCCCTCACCCTCCGTTCCAACAGGTCCCAGACGTGCTCAATGGGATTGCGATGCGGGTTCTTTGCTGGTCAAGGTTATTCTTTGCTACTAGTGATATCATTAGTCTGTAAACAATTGTTGGAAAAATGAGTTATGCACAAAGTAGAGTTCCTAACTGACTTGTGGAATGGTGGAGTGGTTGAAAAATGAGTATTAATGACTCCAACCTAAGTGTATGTAAAAGTCCGACTTCAACTGTATATATACTACTGTTCAAAAGTTTTGGGTCACTTAGAAATGTCCTTGTTTTCATATATATACACACATAGCACCCGGCCTCACCCTACTAGAATCTGAAGTCAAATGTTTACTGCTTGCTGATGATCTGTGCTTAAGTCACCAACCAAGGAGGGCCTACAGCAGCACCTAGATCTTCTGCACAGATTCTGCCAGACCTGGGCCCTGACAGTAAATCTCAGTAAGACCAAAATAGTGGTGTTCCAAAAAAGGTCCAGTCGCCAGACCACAAATACAAATTCCATCTAAACACCGTTGCCCTAGAGCACACACAAAACTATACATACCTTGGGCTAAACATCAGCGCCACAGGTAACTTCCACAAAGCTAGGAATGATCTGAGAGACAAGGCAAGGAACATAATATTCAACGTACCTATTAGGATCTGGCTACAAATACTTGAATTAGTTATAGAATCCATTGCCCTTTATGGTTGTAAGGTCTGGGGTCCGCTCACCAACCAATATTTCACCAAATGCGACAGACACCAAATTGAGACTCTGCTTGCAGAATTCTGCAAAAACATCCTCAACGTAAAACACCAAATAATGCATGCAGAGCAGAATTAGGCCGATACCCGCTAATTATCAAAATCCAGAAAAGAGCCGTTAAATTCTACAACCATCCTAAAAGGATGCAATTCCCAGACCTTCCGTAACAAAGCCACCAACAGACCCCAAAGAGCCCCAGGACAGCAACACAATTAGACCCAACCAAATCATGAGAAAACAAAAAATAATTACTTGACCAATTGAAAAGAAATAACAAAATAACAGAGCAAACCAGAATGTTATCTGGCCATAAACAGAGAGTACACAGTGGCAGAATACCTGACCGCTGTGACTGACTCAAAACTATGTACAGATTCAGTGAGCATAGCCTTGCTATTTAGAAAAGCCACCATAGGCAAACCTGGCTCTCAAGAGAAGACAGGCTACATGCACACTGCCCACAAAATGAGGTGGAAACTGAGCTGCACTTCCTAACCTCCTGCCAAATGTATGACCATATTAGAGACACATATCTCCTTCAGAATAAACAGATCCACAAAGAATTTGAAAAGAAATCCAATTTTGATAAACTCCCATATCTATTGGGTGAAATAACACAGTGTGCCAACACATCAGGAAGATGTGTGACCTGTTGCCACAAGGAAAGGGCAACCAGTGTAGAACCATCACCATTGTAAATACAACCCATATTTATGTTTAACTATTTGCCCATTTGCATTTGAACTATTTGCACTATTTGCACCTTTGAAATGACTTTTGGGACTTTTGTGAATGTAAAGTTTACTGTAAATTTCTATTGTTTATTTCACTTTTGTTCATTATCTATTTCACTTGCATGTAAACATTGCCAATAAATCCCTTAAATTGAATCGAAATTAAATTGAGAGAGAGAGAAAGAGAGAGACAGACAGACATTCCGAGTATGTGATTGAGAATACTTGGTGCAATGGAACCAATGGGAATTATCTCTAAAGTACAAACCCCACCCAGGTCTGGTCAACCGATCGACAGACAGACAGGCCCTGTAGTGAGATTAGTTGAGGGAGTGGAAGTGGAAAGGGGACACCAGGTGCCAACAGGGCCTCAGTTCCATCGTCCTGTAACTAACTCACTGTCACCCTGGTACTCTGTGTGTGGTCTAGAGAGGAGGAGGAAGAGGAGGAGGAGGTGAGGGTGGAGGAGGAGGGGGGTTGTGGAGGTGGAGGAGGGGTTGGAGGAGAAGGTGAAGGAGGAGGAAGAGGAGGTGGAGGAGGGGTGGAGGTGGGACTGGAGGAGGAGGAGGTGGAGGTGGAGGAAGAGGAGGGGTGGAGGTGGGAGTGGAGGAGGAGGAGGAGGAGGTGGAGGAGGAGGAGGAGGAGGAGGAGGAGGAGGAGGTGGAGGAGGAGGAGGAGGAGGAGGTGGAGGAGGAGGTGGGAGTGGAGGAGGAGGGGGAGGGGGGTGGAGGTGGAGGGGTGGAGGAGGAGGTGGTGGAGGTGGGAGTGGAGGAGGAGGGGAGGGGGTGGAGGTGGAGGAGGAAGAGGAGGTGGAGGTGGAGGTAGAGGAGGGGTGGAGGTGGGAGTGGAGGAGGGGTGGAGGAGGTGGAGGTGGAGGTGGAGGTGGAGGTGGAGGTGGAGGTGGAGGAGGAGGTGGAGGTGGAGGAGGAGGGGTGGAGGAGGAGGAGGAGGTGGAGGTGGAGGAGGAGGGGTGGAGGCCACAGGCCACTGACTACAGTGTCTCCCCCTCCTCTCCTGCTGTCCTGCTTGTGGAGGGACGGGGGCTAATTTTAATCAGCTCGTGTTTTCAGACATATTTGGACAGTCTGGGTGGCTGGTGGCTGCTCTGTGCTATCAGCTGTCTGTGGATCAGGTTACTGCAGTCGGAAATGAGGCGTACAAATACATGGAGGTGACTGGCTTACTGAGACAGGGGACATCAGCAGGGAAAACATTAGGAGGGAAGTGTGAAAAGGAGATCCAGTGCCAGGGAACAGAAAACAGGGAAATCAGAAAGTGAAAACCCTGTTTTGTCATCCAATAAACATGAATAATAATGTAGAACATGGTGGGAAGTCTTGTGACTGCAGTAGTTCCGCTATAGTATTGCTATAGGATCAAAAGCCGCTATCCCATACGAACAGGTGATCAGTGACGGGGAACCTACTAAATAGTTTACCAAACTACCGTTTACTTCACAATGGAAGAAGTTGAGCTACGCTAAAGATAAAGGACTATGTAAAATATAGTTTACATAAAACCTCTTTGGGATAGGGGGCAGCATTTTCACTTTTGGATAAATAACGTGCCCAATTTCAACTTCCTGCTACTCATGCCAAGAATATAAGATATGCATATTATTAGTAGATTTGGATAGAAAACACACTGAAGTTTCTAAAACTGTTTGATTCATGTCTGTGAGTATAACAGAACTTATGTAGCAGGCAAAACCCCGAGGACTAACCATTCAGAATTGTTTTTTTTTAGGTCACTGTCAATTCAATGAGTTTTCATTGGGGAACTAGATTTCTAAGGCACTTGTTTGCAGTTCCTACCGCTTCCACTGGATATCACCAGTCTTTGGAAAATGGGTAGAGGTTATTCCTTTGTGAAATGAAGAAGTATGGTCATCTTGAATCAGGGTAACGTTATGTGTACTGTTTGAGAGTTGCGCAAGACTAGGAAAGTAGCGTTAGTTTGTGATCCTCCTGTATTGAAAACAGATAGACCCGTCTTCAATTTGATCGATTATTAACATTTAAAAATACCTAAAGTTGTATTAGAAAAGTAGTTTGAAATGTTTTGGCAAAGTTTACAGGTACCTTTTGAGATATTTTGTAGTGAAGTTGCGCAAATTGGAAGCTGTTTTTTTGGGGGGATATATATCGACGGAATTAATCGAACAAAAGGACCATTTGTGATGTTTATGGGACATATTGGAGTGCCAATAAAAGAAGCTCGTCAAAGGTAAGGCATGAATTATATTTTATTTCTACGTTTTGTGTGGTGCCTGCAGGGTTGAAATATGCTATTCTCTCTTTGTTTACTGTTGTGCTATCATCAGATAATAGCTTCTTATGCTTTCCCCAAAAAGCCTTTTTGAAAATCTGACATGTTGGCTGGATTCACAATGAGTGTAGCGTTTAATTTGGTGTCTTACATGTGTGATTTAATGAAAGTTTACATTTTATATCATTTTATTTGAAATTGGCGCTCTGTATTTTTACCCTGACAAATGGCTAGCTGGGACATTTGCGTCCCGCCTATCCCAGAGTTAAACTATCAAAATAAAGAAAGTCCCACACTCAGTATATCAACTCCCAGCAATTTACTGCATCACTGTGCCTTCCTTAGTGTGATGCCGAAATGTTGGTAAATTCCCATTAAATTGCTGGGAGCTGCTCAAAAAAACAAAGGGAACATTGAAATAACACATCCTAGATCTGAATGAATGAAATATTCTTATGAAATACTTTTTTATTTACATAGTTAAATGTGCTGACAACAAAATCACACAAAAATGATCAATGGAAATCAAATTTATCAACCCATGGAGGTCCGGATTTGGAGTCACACTCAAAATTAAAGTGGAAAACCACACTACAGGCTGATCCAACTTTGATGTAATGTACTTAAAACAAGTCAAAATGAGGCTCAGTAGTGTGTGTTGCCTCCACGTGCCTGTATGACCTCCCTACAACGCCTGGGCATGCTCCTGATGAGTTGGTGGATGGTCTCCTGAGGGATCTCCTCCCAGACCTGGACTAAAGCATCTGCCAACTCCTGGACAGTCTGTGGTGCAACGTGGCGTCGGTGGATGGAGCAAGACATGATGCCCCAGATGTGCTCAATTGGATTCAGGTCTGAGGAACGGGCGGGCCAGTCCATAGCATCAATGCCTTCCTCTTGCAGGAACTGCTGACACACTCCAGCCACATGAGGTCTAGCATTGTCTTGCATTAGGAGGAACCCAGGGCCAACCGCACCAGCATATGGTATCAGAAGGGGTCTGAGGATCTCTGGCAGTGCTCCTCCTGCTCCTCCTTGCACAAAGGCAGAGGTAGCGGTCCTGCTGCTGGGTTGCTGTTGTACTGGCCTGTCTCCTGGTAGCGCCTCCATGCTCTGGACACTACGCTGACAGACACAGCAAACCTTCTTGCCACAGCTCGCATTGATGTCCCATCCTGGATGAGCTGCACTACCTGAGCCACTTGTGTGGGTTGTAGACTCCGTCTCATGCTACCACTAGAGTGAAAGCACTGCCAGCATTCAAAAGTGACCAAAACATCAGCCAGGAAGCATAGGAACTGAGAAGTGGTCTGTGGTCCCCACCTGCAGAACCACTCCTTTATTGGGGGTGTTTTGCTAATTGCCTATAATTTCCACCTGTTGTCTATTCCATTTGCACAAAAGCATGTGAAATGTATTGTCAATCAGTGTTGCTTCCTAAGTGGACAGTTTTCACAGAAGTGTGATTGACTTGGAGTTACATTGTGTTGTTTAAGTGTTCCCTTTATTTTTTTTGAGCAGTGTATATGGATTGTGCAACTTTCCTTATTTTGATAGTTTATAGTTTTGTCCCAGCGATGAACTAAAGTTACTTCGGAAAACGTGTTCAACTACATTCAAAGTACTTCAAGAAAAAGTATCTCAAATGTCACAGAATACAAATTACAAGAACATATTACTTTGGGGTCAGATGTTAATCTGAACGAAGTGAAAATAATAGGCAGTGTCACGATCGTTGAATGAGGTAGGCCAAAAGCGCAGGGCAGTGAGCGTACATATTCCTTTATTTCGGAATGACGCTGACAAAAAAACAATAACCGTACAAAAAATGACCATGAAGCCTAAGGTCTATAATGCTACAAACAAAGTAAATTTCCCACAAAGACAGGTGGGAAAAAGGGTACCTATGTATGGTTCCCAATCAGAGACAACGATAGACAGCTGTTCCTGATTGAGAACCATACCCGGCCAAACACAAAGAAATAGAAAACATAGAATGCCCACCCCAACTCACACCCTGACCAAACCAAAATAGAGACATAAAAGGATCTCTAAGGTCAGGGAGTGACAGGCAGGTGTGATGTTGCTTAAGAAAGGAAACGATTGACAACTTCACAAATATTTTTTTTGTTCCAATAAAAGTAGCGTGTAGTTCCTGTAGTTAGCTACACCGCTACATGATAAAACGGTAGCGTGTAGTTCCTGTAGTTAGCTACACCGCTACATGCCAAAAAAAGTAATTAACTACTGAAAACAATACCTAGATGTGTAAAAATGCATGTACTGTAGTTCATCACTCACCAACACTGCAGGTGATGTAACTACTATACTATCATCAGCCATGTAAAAGCAGCAATCATACTGTATATGTCA
Organism: Oncorhynchus kisutch; assembly: GCF_002021735.2. NCBI lineage: Eukaryota > Metazoa > Chordata > Actinopteri > Salmoniformes > Salmonidae > Oncorhynchus > Oncorhynchus kisutch. Next base: position 70,857,361 of record NC_034178.2, read on the forward strand.
CGAACCCCGCTTCCTGAGTCTGTGTTTGCCTGTGTTTCTGTCCTGGAGTGTGTTTCCGGTGTCCTGGAACGCACCCTGTCTGGTTGCCGGGCAGATTAGCTTGTTGGGAGATCGATGTTCACCCGCACCTGTATCCCATCAGTAATCTGCACACCTGTCCTGATCATCACCTCTCCCCTTCAAAAGCTCTGACCTGACATCCATTCCCTGCCGGATCGTTAGCCATGAACAGTATGTTGTGCCATAGTATCAGCCTCAAGTTGGATAGAATTTGTTTTGTTGTTTTGTACGTCTTGCTTGCCTTCAACTTACCTCCGTTTGTTCTGTCTTCAGTTACTCACCCGGATCATTTACCCCATTCCCGCCTGGTCATCGGAGGATTCCGCTTCCCCATTGGATCCACCTATTTACTCCCATCAACTCACCACCGCTGCCCGCTACGCCACCTGGATGTATCTACCCACTCACATTCACTTGTAAATAAATACTCACCTTCTTCCTACTCTCCTTGTCCTGGTCTGCTTCTGGGTTCGATTTTGAAGAAACGTGACAGAACGATCCGGCCAAGGATGAACCCAGCGGACCTGGATTCCGTTTGCCATGCCATTACCCAGCAGGGGAAGACACTGGGACAACACAAGACGGCGCTACAGGAGATAGCGGGTGCAATCCAGAATTTATCTGCTAGCTTGACACAAATCCAGGATCAGCTCAGTTTGCCGGCGATTCATTCACCACCTGTTTCACCCATCTCACCTGCCGTGTCTGATGCGGTTTCCTTCCGTGAACCCAAGGTACCGACGCCTGATAAATATGAAGGGGATTTGGGAAGATGCCGTTCGTTTCTTATGCAGTGTGGGTTAGTGTTTGATCTGCAGCCCCATTCTTACGCCACTGACAAGGCTAGGATAGCCTTTGTTATTGAACTGCTGCGTGGAAGAGCTCTGGAATGGGCTTCAGCCGTTTGGGAACGACAGGAGACCTGCATGGCTTCATACCAGGAATTCACGGGAGAGATGAGAAGGCTTTTTGACCATCCAGTCCGAGGTAAGGACGCAGCTAAACGTTTGTTCACTCTTCGCCAAGGAGCTTGCAGTGTGGCAGACTTTGTGATAGAATTCAGGACATTGGCTGTGGAGAGTGGTTGGAATGAGGAATCACTACAAGCGGTTTTTTACCAGGGGTTGTCGGAGCAACTCAAGGACGAGCTGATCTCCTATCCAGAGCCTAGTGACCTAGATAGTTTGGTTACCTTAGCTATTCGGGTAGATAATAGAGTCCGAGAGAGAAGGAGGGAGAAGCAGTGGGGTCCATCTAATCAATCTGAGACTCGGTTACCATTCGGGTCAGGAAGTGGTAGCTCGGGACATTACATCTCCGTTTGTCCTCAGCGCCCGTTAAACTGCTCGGCTCGTTAAGTTTGGGAGGTTTGTTAGCGAGCCAGTTTCAACCTCTCAAGAGCCCTGTCAGACCTCGTTTTCCTGCTACCCTCATAAATAAGAATCAGAGTTTAGCGATTAACGCTTTCATCGATTCAGGTGCCGATGACAGCTTCATTGATGCCGACTTAGTGGAACAGCTGGGGCTTTCCAAGGAGCAACTACCGGAAGCCATTGAAGCAACCACTCTGAACGGCAGTAGTCTGGCACGGATCACTATGAGGACCGAACCGGTTAAGATGTTGTTGTCGGGGAATCATTCAGAGGTTATTTCTTTTTTCATTTTGCCTTCCCCCCATGTTCCTCTGGTTCTTGGATACCCCTGGCTAAGAGAACACAATCCTTCGTTCGATTGGGTGACTGGTAAGGTGACTAGTTGGAGCATTGAGTGCCATGCTAACTGCCTCAGGACTGCCTGTTCTCATGCTGTCCCCAGTCGGGTCAGTGAGTCTGCTCCTCCTGATTTGTCCCTGGTTCCTGAAACATATCATGAGTTGGGTGAGGTGTTCAGTAAGCAGAAAGCTCAGTCACTTCCTCCCCACCGACCTGTTCCCTGGAGCTGCCTTTCCCAAGGGACGGTTATACAGTATTTCTCGACCTGAGCGGGAAGCCCTGGAGACCTACATAAAGGAGTCTCTTGCTGCAAGTCTCATTCATCCCTCATCATCACCCCTGGGAGCTGGATTTTTTTTTGTGAGTAAGAAGGATGGCTCTCTTCGACCGTGTATTGATTATCGGGGGTTGAATGATATTACGGTCAAAAACAAGTACCCCTTGCCCTTGATGAGCTCCGCTTTCGATTCTTTACAGGGTGCTACTGTGTTTACAAAGCTTGATCTACGCGTATCATCTGGTTCGGATCAAAGAGGGGGACGAGTGGTTGACTGGATTCAATACACCTATGGGACATTTCGAGTACCAGGTGATGCCGTTTGGACTTTCCAACGCTCCAGCAGTGTTCCAAGGTTTGGTGAATGACGTACTGAGGGATATGATCGGTCTGTTTGTGTTCGTTTACCTGGATGACATCCTGATTTTCTCCAAGGAGCTTTCCAGCCACATCCAGCATGTTAAACAGGTTCTGCAGCGGTTATTGGAGAACCGTCTGTTTGTGAAGGCAGAGAAGTGTGATTTTCACGCCCACACTACATCCTTCCTCGGGTACATCATCTCCAGGGGTGAGATCAAGATGGACCAAGAGAAGGTTCGGGCGGTTCGGGATTGGGCCCGGCCCGGTACGAGATTGCAGCTCCAGAGATTCCTGGGATTTGCGAACTTCTATCGGAGGTTTATCCGTGATTACAGCCGGGTGGCCGCCCCTTTAACTGCTCTGACATCTTGCACCAGAATATTCTGTTGGACTCCTGAGGCAGACCGAGCATTTCTGAACTTGAAGAGCCGATTCACCAACGCGCCGATTCTATCTCAACCTGACACTTCCCGTCAGTTTGTTGTTGAGGTGGACGCGTCTGATGTGGGGGTGGGCGCCATCCTGTCCCAGCGTAGCTCCACTGACGGTAAACTCCATCCCTGCGCCTTCTACTCTTGTCGTCTTTCACCAGCTGAGAGAAACTACGATGTGGGTAACCGGGAGCTTCTCGCTGTGAAGCTTGCCTTGGAGGAGTGGCGTCACTGGTTGGAGGGAGCGGAGCAACCGTTTGTGGTCTGGACTGACCACAAGAATCTGGCTTACGTGCAATCGGCTAAACGTCTCAACTCCCGTCAGGCCAGGTGGGCTTTGTTTTTTGGACGCTTCAATTTTTCCCTGACGTTCCGACCTGGGTCGAAGAACGGCAAAGCGGACGCCTTGTCCCGGATGTTCTCCAAGACGGATGAGAGTGGGGCCAAGACTGAGACGATTCTTCCCCAGAACCTTGTCGTGGGAGCCGTTACATGGAAGATTGAGGAGGATGTGATGGCGGCCCTTCGGACGCAGCCCGGCCCCGGTAACGGTCCACCCGGTCGGTTGTTCGTGCCTGAGTCGGTCCGTTCTGCTGTTCTTCAGTGGTCCCACGCCAGCAAGATAGCTTGTCACCCTGGCGTTGCTCGGACTATGGCGCTACTGCGCAGACGATTTTGGTGGCCTGCCATGGGAGAAGATACCCGGAGGTTTGTTGCCGCATGTCCTGTTTGTGCTCAGAACAAGAGTACCAATCGGCCCAGCTCTGGGCTTCTTCATCCCCTACCTATTCCTCGGCGACCTTGGTCGCATCTGGCCCTGGATTTTGTCACGGGATTGCCCCCTTCTGTTGGGAACACGGACATTCTGACCATTGTGGACAGATTCAGCAAGTTTGCTCATTTTGTTCCTCTCTCCAAGCTTCCATCTGCCACGGAGACGTCAGAGATCCTTGTTAGGGAGGTTTTCAGGGTCCACGGATTGCCCAGTGACATTGTTTCTGACCATGGTCCTCAATTTACCTCTGCTGTCTGGAAATCCTTCTGTTTGGCCATTGGAGCTACAGTCAGTCTCACTTCTGGATTTCACCCACAATCTAATGGTCAGGCGGAGAGAGCCAACCAGAAGATGGAGTCCACGCTGCGTTGTCTTGTCTCCTCTGATCCCACCTCTTGGTCATCTCAATTACCCTGGGTCGAGTATGCCCATAATACCCTTCCTTCATCTGCCACTGGGATGTCCCCCTTCCAATGCCTGTACGGATACCAACCTCTCTTGTTTCCTTCTCAGGAGAGGGATCTTTCGGTTCCTTCTGTCCAGGTCCACATTCGTCGTTGCCACCGGACCTGGCATCGGGCCAGGAAGGTTCTCCTTAGAGTTTCTGACCGGTATCAGATCCAGGCGAATCGTCGCCGTATTCCTGCTCCCGCTTACACCATCGGAGATAAGGTTTGGTTGGCTACACGGGATCTTCCTCTACGGACTGAGTCGAGGAAACTGTCACCGAAGTTCATTGGTCCGTTTGTGGTGGAGAGAATCATTAACCCTGTTGTGGTCCGACTCCAATTGCCGGCAACGCTTCGAGTACACCCCACTTTTCATGTCTCCTGCCTCAAGCCGGTTCTCATCAGTCCTCTGTTGCCCCCTCCTCCTCGTCCTCCTCCTCCTCGGATGATCGGAGGTGGTCCTGCCTACACGGTGCGCCGCATAATGGATTCCAGATGGCGGGGTCGAGGTTTCCAATAACTCGTGGATTGGGAAGGATATGGTCCAGAGGAGAGGAGTTGGATTCCTCGGCGTCAGATCCTTGATGACGACCTGCTTCGTGACTTCTACCGCCTCCACCCTGGCGCTCTAGGCAGTCCGCCCGGTGGCGTTCGTCGGAGGGGGGGTACTGTCACGAACCCCGCTTCCTGAGTCTGTGTTTGCCTGTGTTTCTGTCCTGGAGTGTGTTTCCGGTGTCCTGGAACGCACCCTGTCTGGTTGCCGGGCAGATTAGCTTGTTGGGAGATCGATGTTCACCCGCACCTGTATCCCATCAGTAATCTGCACACCTGTCCTGATCATCACCTCTCCCCTTCAAAAGCTCTGACCTGACATCCATTCCCTGCCGGATCGTTAGCCATGAACAGTATGTTGTGCCATAGTATCAGCCTCAAGTTGGATAGAATTTGTTTTGTTGTTTTGTACGTCTTGCTTGCCTTCAACTTACCTCCGTTTGTTCTGTCTTCAGTTACTCACCCGGATAATTTGCCCCATTCCCACCTGGTCATCGGAGGATTCCGCTTCCCCATTGGATCCACCTATTTACTCCCATCAACTCACCACCGCTGCCCGCTACGCCACCTGGATGTATCTACCCACTCACATTCACTTGTAAATAAATACTCACCTTCTTCCTACTCTCCTTGTCCTGGTCTGCTTCTGGGTTCGATTTTGAAGAAACGTGACAGAATATGTACAGACCGACACCAGAGAAGAGAAGCAGGTATGGAGAGTCAACATTTAATAAGGGACAGACATGAAACAAGACAGGCACAGAGTAAGCACACTGGCAACACAACGACATTCGACAAATCACTGCAATTTCCTGTGATTCTACACTTTTCTACACAGGTGCCCTGCGAGCCCTGTCGATATTCGGTCATGATTACTACAAGTTTAGATAGCTGGCTAAAAAGTGTTAGCTGACATGGCTAATTGAGTGACTGTCAGTGTTTGACATAAGGTTACTATTGATCAAGGTTAATTTGAGAAAAGCAATGTTGCAACAAAAGCAAATCTTGCAACGTGTGCAATGGAAGCGGCAGATATAGGAGAAATGTTCTAAAAATTGACACCAATTTGTATCCATTTGACGGGGGCTGGTTATTATTTTGTATAACTATATTTATTGCAATAAATATTGATTGAAATGGCGTTTTACTAATAGGTATATGGGTCCATGGGACTGTCACCGAAGTCGGTCGAAGTCGGTCCCTCTCCTTGTTCGGGGCGGCTTTCGGCAGTCGACGTCACCGGTCTTTTAGCCATCGCTGCTCCACCTTTTATTTTCCATTTGTTTTGTCTTGTTTTCCTGCACACCTGGTTCACATTTCTCTCATCAGACCTAATGTATATTACCCTCTGTTTCCCCCATGTCTGTGTGTGGAATTGTTCTTTGGGTAGGGTGTTACGCTACAGGCTGGCTTGCTCTAGGTTTGTTACAAACCTAGTTTTTTTTTTTTTTTTTTATCCGGTTCATGTTACCATGGTTGTACTTTGTGCTGCCCTGTGCCTTTGGGCCAGGGTGCATATTAAAGTTCTCCTGTTATCACACATCTCTGCTCTCCTGCGCCTGACTTCCCAGCAACCAGTCACTCACCCACGTTACAGGGACGTGTCATCTCCTAACTATGAAGGTCCTCTCCACATTTAATGATAAATTCCTGCTGGAAAAAAACAAACATTTGAACTGTAAAAATCATCTTTCTTTGCAGAACAATGACTTCCTGAATTGCTTCACCTTGCATTTCTGATTGGCTGGATGCCATGTTTCACCATCCAATTATTACAGATCTACAGGAGTGCAAGTACCACCATGGCGATACGTTGGCACATGAGAATTATTAGAATATGACAAATATTAGTCCGTTATTGCATTCCAGCTGGCTTTCGCTGCCTACCTGTGACATGAAACTGATAGGCGGGAGGGCAAACAGGCTGTCGTCAATTTATCACAATTTGCCTAAATGGATAATGGAAACACTTTTAACCACTTAATTTTTATTAGTCACTGGGTTTTTTTTGTGTGATGTTATTGTTGTTAATTTATTATTAATTATTTATTAATGTTTATTTTATGTTTGTTTATATTATTTATGTTGTTTTTTACCGACACAAGATAGTACAATGAAAAAACACTGCAGCAAACAATTGTTTTTTTCATCTATTCTTTCTTGCAGACTTTCTAAATGTAGAAAAACATTCTCTGGTATTATGTATTTTTTTAGGATCCACATTAGCTGTTGCGAACACAGCTTCCCTTCCTGGGGTCCACACAAAACATGAAACATGACATAATACAAGAACATTAATAGACAAGAACAACTCAAGGACAGAACTACTACGTTTAAAAATGGCACACAATATCTAGGTCAAATAGGTGAGAGGCGTTGTGCCGTGAGGTGTTGCTTCATCTGTTTTTCGAAACCAGGTTTGTTTTTCATTTGAGCAATATGAGATGGAAGGGAGTTCCATGCAATAATGGCTCTATATAATACTGTATGCTTTTTAAGATTTGTTTTGAATTTGGGGACTGTGAAAAGATCCTTGGACAAGTTCATGGAAACATTGCTACTGACTGACATAGCAAAACAAAACCTGCTGATGAACAACCACATTTTTAAATTGCACCTGGTCTATTCTATTATTCTTACTCTCAATACTATGTTGAGAACCCGACTGGGTTCCTTTAAAAAAAGGCTTAGGTTGGCCGGAGGCTGTAGCAGCCGTGGGCCCCAAGCAACCACTTATGCCTGGAAGGGACCCTGAGTGTGTGTCTCTGACAAATGAACAACGGCTATATTGTACAGTATGAAGTAAGACACTGTATGGGCCTGGAGGCCTGGGGGAGTGATAAAGCCACTATGTGTTGTGTCAACACCAGCTTGGTATGCAAATATTGTTTACATTCAAGGGTTGTACAGTTAAACAGCTGTTGTTGAAATAATCATGTATCCGAACCTGATGAACTGTCCCCTCTGCATAATCAGAACATGATTATACACATTCTGGTGCAGAAGATAACTGAGCTTGCTAAAGAGAATATTGATTGATAGGAGTGTAAAGAATGTATCTCGGTCACCATGTTATTTTTGGTCTGAATTCTGTATTTATTTAAATTCCTTTCCTTACCTCGTCGCCTTGAAACCAAAAACAGACAGAATGTTGGACAGAAAGGACTCTGTTGGGACACTGTAGAGGGAACAACTGTCCCCTAGAGCTAGTGTTTGTGAGGTTGGTACACTGTATTCCATTTTCTAACCATAAACAAATGGAAGATCTGCCAGAGGAGTCTCACCTTCAGGAAAGCCTGTTTTGGATTAATCAGATTGACTGTCTGGTTTCCACCACATGGGACAGAAGCGTCTTGTTTCGGTGTAATAATAAATAGAACTATTATATTATATATATAATATGATAAATAGGCTGTCACCCCATGACATAAAAAATTACAAAATGTAGCATAGCATAACATAGCATAACATAATGTACTATAGCATAACATAATGTAATGTAACGTAGCATAGCATAACATAATATACCGCAGCGTAGCACAATAAAACATAACATAACATAGCGTAATGTAACGTAGCATAACATAACTTAGCATAGCATAACATAGCATAACGTAACGTAGCATAGCATAGCATAAAGTATCATAGCATAACATAACATAAGTAGCACAACATAATGTAACATAACATAGCATAACATAATGTAGCATAGCATAAGATAACATAACATAGCGAAATGTAACCGAGCACAAAATAACATAGCATAGCATAACATAAAATAGCATAACGTAATGTAGGGTAACATACCATAACATAAACCCTTCCAGTCATCAATATTTGGGTCATTTGGGTCTTTGCGTGTCAAAAAATAAACACATCAAATAACATAATGTGATGAGTCAAATAAGCTTGTTGATCAATCAGGATGATCACTGCACAGTACATAATAATCAATAATAATCAAACACGTTTATTCATGTTTTACGCAGCTATTACATATTGATTACACTATCACTTGTATTTCATAGGTCCCAGCGATTCACAGATACATATGCTATAATGCTAATAAAGTTTTGTGTCGTGCACCTGCTGCTGAGGCAGAAACACACTTCCTCAAGCTCTGGGACAGTGCTGGTCAGAAACACACTTCTCTGAGCTCTGGGACAGTGCTGGTCAGAAACACACTTCTCTGAGCTCTGGGACAGTGCTGGTCAGAAACACACTTCTCTGAGCTCTGGGACAGTGCTGGTCAGAAACACACTTCCTCAAGCTCTGGGACAGTGCTGGTCAGAAACACACTTCTCTGAGCTCTGGGACAGTGCTGGTCAGAAACACACTTCCTCAAGCTCTGGGACAGTGCTGGTCAGAAACACACTTCTCTGAGCTCTGGGACAGTGCTGGTCAGAAACACACTTCTCTGAGCTCTGGGACAGTGCTGGTCAGAAACACACTTCCTCAAGCTCTGGGACAATGCTGGTCAGAAACACACTTCCTCAAGCTCTGGGACAGTTCTGGTCAGAAACACACTTCTCTGAGCTCTGGGACAGTGCTGGTCAGAAACACACTTCTCTGAGCTCTGGGACAGTGCTGGTCAGAAACACACTTCTCTGAGCTCTGGGACAGTGCTGGTCAGAAACACACTTCCTCAAGCTCTGGGACAGTGCTGGTCAGAAACACACTTCCTCAAGCTCTGGGACAGTTCTGGTCAGAAACACACTTCTCTGAGCTCTGGGACAGTGCTGGTCAGAAACACACTTCTCTGAGCTCTGGGACAGTGCTGGTCAGAAACACACTTCCCCGAGCTCTGGGACAGTGCTGGTCAGAAACACACTTCCCCGAGCTCTGGGACAGTGCTGGTCAGAAACACACTTCTCTGAGCTCTGGGACAGTGCTGGTCAGAAACACACTTCCCCGAGCTCTGGGACAGTGCTGGTCAGAAACACACTTCTCTGAGCTCAGGGACAGTGCTGGTCAGAAACACACTTCTCTGAGCTCTAGGACAGTGCTGGTCAGAAACACACTTCTCTGAGCTCAGGGACAGTTCTGGTCAGAAACACACTTCCCCGAGCTCTGGGACAGTGCTGGTCAGAAACACACTTCTCTGAGCTCTAGGACAGTGCTGGTCAGAAACACACTTCTCTGAGCTCTAGGACAGTGCTGGTCAGAAACACACTTCTCTGAGCTCATGGACAGTGCGGGTCAGAAACACATTTCTCTGAGCTCTGGGACAGTGCTGGTCAGAAACACACGTCTCTGAGCTCTGGGACAAATCAAATCAAATCAAATGTATTTATATAGCCCTTCGTACATCAGCTGATATCTCAAAGTCCTGTACAGAAACCCAGCCTAAAACCCCAAACAGCAAGCAATGCAGGTGTAGAAGCACGGTGGCTAGGAAAAACTCCCTAGAAAGGCCAAAACCTAGGAAGAAACCTAGAGAGGAACCAGGCTATGTGGGGTGGCCAGTCCTCTTCTGGCTGTGCCGGGTGGAGATTATAACAGAACATGGCCAAGATGTTCAAATGTTCATAAATGACCAGCATGGTCGTATAATAATAAGGCAGAACAGTTGAAACTGGAGCAGCAGCACGGTCAGATGGACTGGGGACAGCAAGGAGTCATCATGTCAGGTAGTCCTGGGGCATGGTCCTAGGGCACAGGTCAGTTAAAACTGGAGCAGCAGCACGGCCAGGTGGACTGGGGACAGCAAGGAGTCATCATGTCAGGTAGTCCTGGGGCATGGTCCTAGGGCTCAGGTCCTCCGAGAGAGAGAAAGAAAGAGAGAAGGAGAGAATTAGAGAACGCACACTTAGATTCACACAGGACACCGAATAGGACAGGAGAAGTACTCCAGATATAACAAACTGACCCTAGCCCCCCGACACATAAACTACTGCAGCATAAATACTGGAGGCTGAGACAGGAGGGGTCAGGAGACACTGTGGCCCCATCCGAGGACACCCCCGGACAGGGCCAAACAGGAAGGATATAACCCCACCCACTTTGCCAAAGCACAGCCCCCACACCACTAGGAGGGATATCTTCAACCACCAACTTACCATCCTGAGACAAGGCTGAGTATAGCCCACAAAGATCTCCGCCATGGCACAACCCAAGGGGGGCGCCAACCCAGACAGGATGACCACATCAGTGAATCAACCCACTCAGGTGACGCACCCCTTCCAGGGACGGCATGAGAGAGCCCCAGTAAGCCAGTGACTCAGCCCCTGTAATAGGGTTAGAGGCAGAGAATCCCAGTGGAAAGAGGGGAACCGGCCAGGCAGAGACAGCAAGGGCGGTTCGTTGCTCCAGAGCCTTTCCGTTCACCTTCCCACTCCTGGGCCAGACTACACTCAATCATATGACCCACTGAAGAGAGGAGTCTTCAGTAAAGACTTAAAGGTTGAGACTGAGTTTGCGTCTCTGACATGGGTAGGCAGACCGTTCCATAAAAATGGAGCTCTATAGGAGAAAGCCCTGCCTCCAGCTGTTTGCTTAGAAATTCTAGGAACAATTCGGAGGCCTGCGTCTTGTGACCGTATCGTACGTGTAGGTATGTACGGCAGGACCAAATCAGAGAGATAGGTAGGAGCAAGCCCATGTAATGCTTTGTAGGTTAGCAGTAAAACCTTGAAATCAGCCCTTGCTTTGACAGGAAGCCAGTGTAGAGAGGCTAGCACTGGAGTAATATGATCACATTTTTTGGTCCTAGTCAGGATTCTAGCAGCTGTATTTAGCACTAACTGAAGTTGATTTAGTGCTTTATCCGGGTAGCCGGAAAGTAGAGCATTGCAGTAGTCTAACTTAGAAGTGACAAAAGCATGGATGAATTTTTCTGCATCATTTTAGGACAGAAAGTTTCTGATTTTTGCAATGTTACGTAGATGGAAAAAAGCTGTCCTTGAAATGGTCTTGATATGTTCTTCAAAAGAGAGATCAGTTCTGGTCAGAAACACACTTCCTCAAGCTCTGGGACAGTGCTGGTCAGAAACACAGGTGTCATCATCTGTTTCAGTCGCTACAGTTAGCTAACTATCTAGCTAGGTGTCATTATCTGTTTCAGTCGCTATAGTTAGCTAACTATCTAGCTAGGTGTCATCTAAACACCTCTAATGTATAAGACAGTTTGGTAACACTTCATTTGACACCTAGTGTGATAACACATGACACACAACACATAACACATGTAATAATATGTCATTACAGCTGACATTACTTGTCATAACCTGTTATAATATGGTCGTAACACTGTCATGACCAATGTACACCTGTTGTGACATATAGTGCTTTATATTATGGTTGATTGTGACACCTATCAAAACCCACAAAACCTACCACTCAAGGAAAACCATTCCATTACACCATAGCCTACATGTCAACAGCATGATAATGTTATTATGTTCTATTACATGTTCTGAAACTGACCATATTAATTGAACACTGTAATTGCGCGCACATTGATGTCAGCCATGTACCTACCCCAATGCTCCGTTGATGGTGACTGGGATGAATGGAGGAGCACATTTCAGGAACAGGACAAGACACCCTCTTTGTGACTGATGACGGACATACTGTAAGGGCATGTACGTGATAGGCACATCTGTCTTATACGATTAAGATGGTCATAATGCTTCTTGATAGCGTTAATTTCATCCGTATCGGGTGAACCATTTAGAAATTACAGCACTTTTTGTACATAGTACAGCCATTTTAGGTGAACAGTATTTGGTCCCATATTGCTAGCTCGCTATGACTACATCAAGCTTGTACCTCTACAAATTGGTTGGATGCATTTGCTGTTGGTTTTGGTTGTGTTTCAGATTATTTTGTGCCCAGTAGAAATGAATGGTATATTATAAATTCTGTCATTTTGGAGTCAGTTTTACTGTAAATAAGAATAGAAAAGAATAACGCCAAAACAGCTCAAATGTGTGACTGTCCCAATTATTTTGTAGCTCACAGTAATGTATTTTCTTAGTCCAAGTAGAGTGGACCAGCACCTTATCTGGGGTCTGATGAACCCCCACTTCCTCCATTCCAGACGGATGTGCTTAGATTCTTCTTCAGATTCCTCCTTGGGATGGAAGAAAATTAAGACAAACCTCTTGTCAATTCCCATTCAAAGGATCTGCAATCTCACCGAAAGAGAGAGAGAGAGAGAGAGAGAGAGAGAGAGAGAGTTTGTTTGTGCAGGCATGCCTGTGTGTGTTGGTGCATAGGGATGTAGCTAGGGTTAGCTGCATACCTTTGAGGGTCTTTTCATGTGGAGGCACAGTCCTGTGGGCTAATCAATCCTACCTTGATGTGTGAGCACAGATCCAGGGAAGACGAGAGGATTACCAATCAGCTGACTCCGTGTTTTGTTCCTCAGCTCAGCCATCAAAAGGAGGGGCAGAGAGTGTAAGCTAATTTGACAGGAAGGAGAAGACCCAAGACTGGAGCTGCCTCCCAAGTTACAACCTATTCCCTGTATAGTGCACTCCTTTCACCAGAGCCCTATGGTCCTGGTTTAAAGTAGTGCACGGAATAGGGAATAAGGTGCCATTTTGGATGCAGACTGACGTCGGCCCACGTCTTGGGCCTGCCTGTCACTTACGAGCAACTCGTATCATCTTATACGTACATGCATCAATACACAAATGTCTCACAGTGTAGTTAGACTGCTCCAGATCAGACGTCATCCAAAAACTTCCTTTCATCAACACCATGAAAAAGTTATCCTTCTGTTCTTCCTCCTCCTCCTCCTCCTCCTCCTCCTCCTCCTCCTCCTCCTCCTCCTCCTACTTCCTTTCAGTTCCTTCTTTTTTTCAATTTCCCTCACTTATCACGTCTCCCCGTCTGTTCCTTCTCAAGAATTGCTTCTGTCTAAAAACCTGCATTCTTAAATAAAGTAGACGCCAGTCAAGATAACTTTTTACCAGAACATTGATTTAGACATTTTCCATCTATTTTCGTTTTTCTTCAGAAACTATTTCTCCTGTTGTACTTCTATATAGATATTTAACGAGCTGGCGATGGTGTGAAACTGATCTGAACTCATAGCCACACAACACACACACACGTCACACACACACCACACACCCTCTCTCTCTCTCTCTCAAGAGGCTTTATTGGCATGGGAAACATACAGTGCCTTGCGAAAGTATTCGGCCCCCTTGAACTTTGCGAACTTTTGCCACATTTCAGGCTTCAAACATAGAGATATAAAACTGTATTTTTTTGTGAAGAATCAACAACAAGTGGGACACAATCATGAAGTGGAACGACATTTCTTGGATATTTCAAACTTTTTTAACAAATCAAAAACTGAAAAATTGGGCGTGCAAAATTATTCAGCTCTTTCAGCGCAGCAAACTCTCTCCAGAAGTTCAGTGAGGATCTCTGAATGATCCAATGTTGACCTAAATGACTAATGATGATAAATACAATCCACCTGTGTGTAATCAAGTCTCTGTATAAATGCACCTGCACTGTGATAGTCTCAGAGTTCCGTTAAAAGCGCAGAGAGGATCATGAAGAACAAGGAACACACCAGGCAGGTCCGAGAGACTGTTGTGAAGAAGTTTAAAGCCGGATTTGGATACAAAAAGATTTCCCAAGCTTTAACCATCCCAAGGAGCACTGTGCAAGCGATAATATTGAAATGGAAGGAGTATCAGACCACTGCAAATCTACCAAGACCTGGCCGTCCCTCTAAACTTTCAGCTCATACAAGGAGAAGACTGATCAGAGATGCAGCCAAGAGGCCCATGATCACTCTGGATGAACTGCAGAGATCTACAGCTGAGGTGGGAGACTCTGTCCATAGGACAACAATCAGTCGTATATTGCACAAATCTGGCCTTTATGGAAGAGTGGCAAGAAGAAAGCCATTTCTTAAAGATATCCATAAAAAGTGTTGTTTAAAGTTTGCCACAAGCCACCTGGGAGACACACCAAACATGTGGAAGAAGGTGCTCTGGTCAGATGAAACCAAAATTGAACTTTTTGGCAACAATGCAAAACGTTATGTTTGGCGTAAAAGCAACACAGCTCATCACCCTGAACACACCATCCCCACTGTCAAACATGGTGGTGGCAGCATCATGGTTTGGGCCTGCTTTTCTTCAGCAGGGACAGGGAAGATGGTTAAAATTGATGGGAAGATGGATGGAGCCAAATACAGGACCATTCTGGAAGAAAACCTGATGGAGTCTGCAAAAGACCTGAGACTGGGACGGAGATTTGTCTTCCAACAAGACAATGATCCACAACATAAAGCAAAATCTACAATGGAATGGAAAATAAACATATCCAGGTGTTAGAATGGCCAAGTCAAAGTCCAGACCTGAATCCAATCGAGAATCTGTGGAAAGAACTGAAAACTGCTGTTCACAAATGCTCTCCATCGAACCTCACTGAGCTCGAGCTGTTTTGCAAGGAGGAATGGGAAAAAATGTCAGTCTCTCGATGTGCAAAACTGATAGAGACATACCCCAAGCGACTTACAGCTGTAATCGCAGCAAAAGGTGGCGCTACAAAGTATTAACTTAAGGGGGCTGAATAATTTTGCACGCCCAATTTTTCAGTTTTGATTTGTTAAAAAAGTTTGAAATATCCAATAAATGTCCTTCCACTTCATGATTGTGTCCCACTTGTTGTTGATTCTTCACAAAAAAATACAGTTTTATATCTTTATGTTTGAAGCCTGAAATGTGGCAAAAGGTCGCAAAGTTCAAGGGGGCCGAATACTTTCGCAAGGCACTGTATGTTAACATTGCCAAAGCAGGTGAAGTATATAATTACAAAAGTTAAATAAACAATACAAATGAACAGTAAACATTACACTCATAGAAGTTCCAAATGAATAAAGACAGTACAAATTTCATAGTTCAGTTTCAGCTCAGTGTCCACCTCATTTTGTGGGCAGTGTGCACATAGCCTGTCTTCTCTTGAGAGCCAGGTCTGCCTTCGGCGGCCTCTCTCAATAGCAAGGCTATGCTCACTGAGTCTGTACATAGCCAAAGCTTTCCTTAAGTTTGGGTCAGTCACAGTGGTCAGGTATTCTGCCACTGTGTACTCTCTGTTTAGGGCCAAATAGCATTCTAGTTTGCTCAGATTTTTTGTTATTACTTTCCAATGTGTCAAGTATGTATCTTTTAATTTTCTCATGATTTGGTTGGGTCTAATTGTGTTGCTGTCCTGGGGCTCTGTGGGGTGTGTTTGTGTTTCTGAACATAGCCCCAGGACCTGCTTGCTTAGGGGACTCTTCTCCAGGTTCATCTCTCTGTAGGTGATGGTCTTATTATGGATTGTTTGGGAATCACTTCCTTTTAGGTGGTTGTAGAATTTAAATTGTTATTTTTCTGGGTTTTGATCATTTGTGGGTATCGCCCTAATTCTGCTCTGAATGGAATATTTGGAAGAATTCTGCATGCGGAGTGTCAATTTCGTGTTTGTCAGATTTGGTGAATTCTTGGTTGGTGAGCGGACCCCAGACCTCACAACCATAAAGGGCAATGAGTTCTACAACTAATTCAAGTATTTTTTGCCAGATCCTAATTGGTATGTTGAATTTTATGTTCCTTTTGATGGCATAGAATGCCCTTCTTGCCTTGTATCTCAGATCGTTCAGAGCTTTGTGGAAGTTACCTGTGGCGCTGATGTTTAGGCCAAGGTATGTATAGTTTTTTGTAGGTAACGGTGTCAAGACGGAATTTGTATTTTTGGTCCTGAAGACTGGACCTTTTTTGGAACACCATTATTTTGGTCAAACTGAGATTTAATGTCAGGGCCCAGGTCTGGCAGGATCTGTGCAGAAGATATTGGTGCTGCTGTAGGCTCTCCTTGGTTGGTGACAGAAGCACCCGATCATCAGCAAACAGCAGACATTTGACTTCAGATTCTAGTAGGGTGAAGCCAGGTGCTGCAGACTTTTCTAGTGCCCTCGCCAATTCGTTGATATATATGTTGAAGAGGGTGGGGCTTAAGCTGCATCCCTGTCTCACCCCACGGCCCTGTGGGAAGAAATGTGTGTGTTTTCTGCCTCTTTTAACCACAGATGTGTTGTTTGTGTACATGGATTTTATAATGTCGTATGCTTTTCCCCCAACACCACTTTGTATAGCATACCCTCATGCCAAATTGAGTCAAAAGCTTTTTTGAAATCAACAAGGTCTGAGAAGACTTTGCCTTTGTTTTGGTTTGTTTGTCAATTAGGGTGTGCAAGGTGAATACGTGGTCTGTCTTATGATAATTTAGCAAAATGCCAATTTGACATTTGCTCAGTACATTGTTTTCGCTGATAAAATGTACGAGTCTGCTGTTAATGATAACGCAGAGGATTCTCCCAAGTTAGCTGTTGACGCATATCCCACGGTAGTTATTGGGGTCAACTTTGTCTCCATTTGTGTGGTTTGGGAGATCAGTCCTTGGTTCCAAATATTGGGGAAGATGCCAGAGCTAAGGATGATGTTACCAAGTTTTAGTGTAGCCAATTGGAATTTGTTGTCGGTGTATTTGATGATTTCATTGAGGATACCAACAACACCACATACCTTTTTGGGCTGGAGGGTTTTTATTTTGTCCTGTAGTTCATTCAAGGTAATTGGAGAATCCAGTGGGTTCTGGTCTTTAATAGTTGATTCTAAGATTTGTATTTGATCATGTATATGTTTTTGCTGTTTGTTCTTTGTTGTAAAGACAAAAAGATTGGAGAAGAGGTTCTCACACATCTCCATTTTAGATAGATAATTCTTCATGTCGTTGTTTGTTTAGTGTTTTCTTATTTTCCCAGAAGTGGTTAGTCTATAGATTTTTCAATTACATTGAGCTGACTTGCTGTTCCTTCTTTTTCCATAGTGTATTTCTGTATTGCTTTAGTGATTCACCACAGTGAAGGCGTAGACTCAGGTTTTCCGGGTCTCTATGTTTTTGGTTGGACAGATTTCCCAATTTCTTTCTTAGATTTTTGCATTCTTCATCAAATAATTTGTCATTTTTGTTAATTTTCTTCGGTTTTTCTATTTGAGATTTTGAGATTTGTTAGGGAAGCTGAGAGGTCAAATATACTGTTAAGATTTTCTACTGCCAAGTTTGCACCTTCACTATTACAGTGGAACGTTTTGTCCAGGAAGTTGTCTTAAAGGGATTCAATTTGTTGTTGCCTAATTGTTTTTGGTTGGTTTCTAAACTACATTCCTTCCATCTATAGCATTTCCTAATATTACTCAGTTCCTTTGGCTTTGATGTCTCATGATTACGTATTGCTCTGTTCAAGTAGACTGTGATTTTGCTGTGGTCTGATAGGGCTGTCAGTGGGCTGACTGTGAACGCTCTGAGAGACTCTGTGTAACGATCGTCGTTGGTGGAATTAGACCAAGATGCAGCATGGGGTAGGTTAATCATATTCTTTAATGATAACCAGAAAAACAATAAAGAGAGAACCAATGAAACGTACAGCCTTGTAGGGCTCAACAGCAACAATACAAGGATAAGATCCCACAACTTAGGTGGGGAAAAAGGCTACCTAAGTAGGATTCCCAATCAGAGACAACGATAGACAGCTGCCTCTGATTGGGAACCACACTCGGCCAAACACAAAGAAATACAACACATAGAATGCCCACCCAAATCACACACCCCTGAGCAAACCAAATAGAGACATAAAAAGGCTCTCTAAGGTCAGGGCATGACACTCTGGGTTAAGGTCAGTGATAAAGTAGTCTACAGTCGTGGCCAAAAGCTTTGAGAATATTCATTTCCACAATGTTCACTGCTTCAGTGTCTTTTGATATTTTTGTCAGATGTTACTATGGAAAACTGAAGTATAATTACAAGCATTTCAAAGTGTCAAAGGCTTTTGTTGACAATTACATGAAGTTGATGCTAAGAGTCAATATTTGCGGTGTTGATCCTTCTAGCAATACGCCCTGGCATGCTGTAAATTAACTTCTAGGCATGACTGATGGCAGCCCATTCTTGTATATTCCATTTTTGGAGTTTGTCAGAATTTGTGGGTTTTTGTTTGTCTACCCGCCTCTTGAGGATTGACCACAAGATCTCAATGGGATAAATGTCTGGGGAGTTTCCTGGCCATGGACCCAAAATATCGATGTTTTGTTCCCCGAGCCACTTAGTTTTGCCTTATGGCAAGGTGCTCCATCATGCTCGAAAAAGCATTGTTCGTCACCAAACTGTTCCTGGGTGGTTGGGAGAAGTTGGTCTCGGAGGATGTGTCGGTACTATTCTTTATTCATGGCTGTGTTCTTAGGCAAAATTGTGAGTGAGCCCACTCCCTTGGCGGAGAAGCAACCCCACACATGAATGGTCTCAGGATGCTTTACTGTTGGCATGACACAGGACTGATGGTAGTGCTCACCTTGTCTTCTCCGGAAAAGCTTTTTTTCTGGATGCCCCAAACAATCGGAAAGGGGATTCATCAGAGAAAATGACTTTACTCCAGTCCTCAGCAATCCAATCCCTGTACGTTTTGCAGAATATCAGTCTGTCCCTGATGTTTTTCCTGGAAAGAAGTGGCTTCTTTGCTGCCCTTCTTGACACCAGGCCATCTCCCAAAAGTCTTCACCTCACTGTGCGTGCAGATGCACTCACACCTGCCTGCTGCCATTCCTGAGGAAGCTCTGTACTGGTGGTGCCCCGATCCCGCAGATGAATCAACTTTAGGAGACGGTCCTGGCGCTTGCTGGACTTTCTTGGGCGCCCTGAAGCCTTCAAAACATTTGAACCGCTCTCCTTGAAGTTCTTTATGATCTGATAAATGGTTGATTTAGGTGCAATCCTACTGGCAGCAATATCCTTGCCTGTGAAGCCCTTTTTGTGCAAAGCAATGATGACGGCACATGTTTCCTTGCAGATAACCATGGTTGACAGAGGAAGAACAATGATTCCAAGCACCACCCTCCTTTTGAAGCTTCCAGTCTGTTATTCGAACTCAATCAGCATGACAGAGTGGTCTCCAGCATTGTCCTCGTCAACAGAGAGAATCACTGACATAATGTCAGCTGGTCCTTTTGTGGCAGGGCTGAAATGCAGTGGAAATGTTTTTGGGGAGATTCAGTTCATTTGCATGGCAAGGAGGGACTTTGCAATTAATTGCAATTCATCTATTCATTCTTCATAACATTCTGGAGTATATGCAAATTGCCATCATATAAACTGAGGCAGCAGACTTTGTGAAAATTCAAAAACTTGTGGCCATGACTGTATTTCTGCCAAGAGATAAGCTATAGGTGTACCTACCATAGGAGTCCCCTCATAGCCTACCATTGACTATGTACATACCCAGCGTGCGACAGAGCTGCAGGAGTTGTGGCCCATTTTTGTTGGTTATGTTGTCATAGTTGTGCCGTGGGGGACATATGGGAGAGGGAATGCTGTCACCTCCAGGCAGGTAGTTGTCCCCGTGTGTGCTGAGGGTATCAGGTTCTTGTCCTTTTCTGGCATTTAGGTCGCCAGAGACTAGTACATGTCCCTGGGCCTGGAAATGATTGATTTCCCCCTCCAAGATGGAGAAGCTGTCTTCATTAAAGTATGGGGATTCTAGTTTGGGGGGGGGGGGTATAGGTAGCACACAGGAGGACATTTTTCTCTGTTTAATTTCTAGCCAAATGTAAAATGTTCCTGTTTTGATTAATTTAATGGAGTGAGTTAGGTCTGCTCTATACCAAATTAGCATACCCCCTGAGTCCCTTCCCTATTTCACACCTGGTAGTTTGGTGGGTGGGACTACCAGCTCTCTGTAACCTCCTCTATACAACGTTTCTTGTAAGATGACAATGTCTGTATTTCTGATTTCTTTGATGAAGTCCAGGTTCCTTCTCTTTAGGCCAAAGGCAGATGACCTCAGGCCTTGGATATTCCATGGTGAGATAGCGAAGGCTTTGTGTTCCATAAAGTGTCCAATGTTGTTGGTCGTGTGGTTTGGCCCCAGGCCACGAAGTGTGACCAGAGCCTGCTGAGCATCTGGTACATGCCATTGGCTTGGGCTAGTGTAAGAGTGGGGGTTGGGCCTGTTTGCCCGCTCACGGCCTGGGTGTATGTGTGACTTCCATGTTGAGGCCCTCTTTGCGGGGGTTTGCTGCATGGGGTGGGCAGGAGGGGCATATGTATGATCTGAGGGGGCTTAAATGGGGTGTGGTTATGGTTGACTTGGGGGGGTTGTTGATTGGTTGGGGTGTGTATGTGGTTGGTGGTGTTGTGGTCTGGATGTAGGTCCTCTCAGCGTGGGTTTTGACCTGTTGCTCCTGTGTGAAGTGTTGGGGCTGCATTTGAGAGCAATGTCCTTTAGACTCCGGGCGAAGGTGGGCACTGCTGCCTTGTATAGGTGGACCTGGTCATAGATTCTGGGCCAGGAAAACATTTGGTTTTGAGCACAGTCACGGGAAATACTTGCGTTTACCCGCTGTATGGTAGTCATTTCGTGATAGCAGGGTGGAGATAACCACTTGTGCATTGAGGAAAGTAGAAGAAGCTTTTTCAATCACTCCCATCAGTGCTGTGGACTCCCTTTCCTGCTGTGTTCTCAGGTTGTTTGTGCCTGTGTGTATTATTATGTGGCTAGGTGAACCTACTTGGTCCTTAGACAGAAGGTCTAGGGCGCACTGGGTGTTTGGACACCAGAGTTTAGACACACTTGTATATATAGTTTAGACACATTTTTCTTGTATATATTTCCCATTTGATTCCATAAGCAGTATAAACTGTGTCATGTGTATGTCCTCAGTGGGTGTTGGGGGGGGGGGGGGGGTTGTCAGGAGGGCTATCAGGGTGGCTGACAAGGGGGGTGCTCAGAGGGGGTGAGAACTCCTGGGCTAGGGGGATCTCCTAGCTGTGATGTCAACGCTATGGTCAGGGTCTGGTGTGGACTATCCTGCTGTTGTGTCGAGACTTTTGTTGGGAGCTGAGGTGGGCTGTTCTGCTGGCTTCTCTGTGGGGGTGGCCAACTCTCTAGTGGGTTGTTCTCTGTCACACGCCATCCCCCTCAACCTCTCCACCAGCAGTCTGATCCTCTTCTCTAGTGCTCTGTTCTCACCGCAGTCCAGAGTGCAGATAGGTCCTTTTCCACCTCCAGCTCTCCGGGTCTGGTTAAGGGGGTGTTGTTGTGCTGGACTGTTGTCTGGGTCTGTGCTGACTGGAGTGTAATCACCTGTTGTTCCAGCTACACCAGCCTTACCTCCAGCTGGGTAAATGTATCCCTCATTTCAATGAAGGGGTAGTACTCTGTGCTGGGAGGTTGACTTTCCACTTGGGGTTGCTCATCTGTGGGGTTATATAATGAAGAGGTCTGGTCTGACCCGCTCGGGGTGGGGGTATCTTTCTCAAGGGAGAGCTTCTCCTGCTGGGCAAATTATTTGATTCGGTGAAAGTCCAGCTGAAACTGTTTGGGGTTGCCCTGTACAATTACTGTTCTAGACTTAAAGAGATTTATATTAGCTGACTCAGAGTCCTCATTGTCTAGTGTCCCGAGTTTCCACCCCTCGTTAACACCCCCCCTCTACACAGGGGTAGTGTGCTAATATAGCACTGTGCCATGCCAGGGGATGGTTTGTGTGGAAGATGAGGTTGCTGATGTTCCCATTTTTATAATAGTCAGCAAAAAGTGTCTCTTGATTTTCCATAAGGAGCTTCATTTTGTGATCATTTCTTGCCTTATCATTCTTTTCATACAGAGGGTACTGTATTTTAATTACCTCTGAACAGCGGGAGAGAGCTTCTAAGGCCTCTCCATTTGGTTGGAGTAGACTATGACTCTCCTGCCATTGTTGGGCTAAAGGGCTTTGACACCTCTCACTTGACACGTCAGTGCTATTTGAAGTTGTATCAAGCTCGGCAGCCTTAATTTAGCATTCAGTAAAGTAATGTCATGTATTAGTCTTCTTGGCTTTTAGGAAATAAAATATAGCTTCAGACTAAACATTACTTCCAGGTCGGATGGTGTTTTAAGGTCTGTTGTTGTTACGGTTTTCTTTCTCCTCTTCCTCTGAAGTGGAGGTGTAGCAGGGATCGGACCAAAATGCAGCGTGGTTATTTTGATTAATCTTTAATGAAAGATAAACACGAACAATACAAAACAAGAAACGTGAAAACCTAAACAGCCCTATCTGGTACAAACAAACACTGAGACAGGAACAACCTAAACAGCCTATCTGGTACAAACAAACACTGAGACAGGAACAACCTAAACAGCCTATCTGGTACAAACAAACACTGAGACAGGAACAACCTAAACAGCCTATCTGGTACAAACAAACACTGAGACAGGAACAACCTAAACAGCCTATCTGGTACAAACAAACACTGAGACAGGAACAACCTAAACAGCCCTATCTGGTACAAACAAACACTGAGACAGGAACAACCTAAACAGCCTATCTGGTGCAAACAAACACTGAGACAGGAACAACCTAAACAACCTTATCTGGTACAAACAAACACTGAGACAGGAACAACCTAAACAGCCTATCTGGTGCAAACAAACACTGAGACAGGAACAACCTAAACAACCTTATCTGGTACAAACAAACACTGAGACAGGAACAATCACCCACCAAACACTCAAAGAATATGGCTGCCTAAATATGGTTCCCAATCAGAGACAACGATAAACACCTGCCTCTGATTGAGAACCACTCCAGGCAGCCATAGACTATTCTAGACAACCCCACTAACCACTATCCCATAACCCCTAACCCCTAGACAAAACACACCACATTAAATAACCCATGTCACACCCTGGCCTGATCAAAATAATAAAGAAAACACAAAATACTAAGACCAGGGCGTGACAGTTGTTTTCCAGAACATTTGCTTTATAGCGTTGGAATAATAATCTTTCGTAGTTGTAAACCTTCCAGTTGATTCCGTATTTCCATCCAAAATCAGGTTGTAGGTTTTGAGTTTTGATATGGAGTGAAGGTTATGTTGTAGAGGGGAGCATCCTGTATATGTCCTGGTGATATAGTGAAGGTTATGTTGTAGAGGGCAGTATCCTGTATATGTCCTGGTGATATAGTGAAGGTTATGTTGTAGAGGGCAGTATCCTGTATATGTCCTGGTGACATAGTGTTATGGAGGGTAGTATCCTGTATATGTCCTGGTGATATAGTGAAGGTTATGTTGTAAAGGGTAGTATCCTGTATATGTCCTGGTCACATAGTGAATGTTATGTTGTAGAGGGTAGTATCCTGTATATGTCCTGTTGACATAGTGAAGGTAATGTTGTAGAGGGTAGTATCCTGTGTATGTCCTGGTGACATAGTGAAGGTTATGTTTTGGAGGGTAATATTCTGTATGTGTCCTGGTGACATAGTGAAGGTTATGTTGTAGAGGGTAGTATCATGTATATGTCCTGGTGATATAGTGAAGGTTATGTTGTAGAGGGTAGTAACCTGCATATATGTCCTGGTGATGTAGTGAAGGATTTGTTGTAGATGGTAGTGTCCAGTATATGTCCTGGTGACATAGTGAAGGTTATGTTGTAGAGGGTAGTATCCTGTATATGTCCTGGTCACATAGTGAAGGTTATGTTGTAGAGGGTAGTATCCTGTATATGTCCTGGTCACATAGAGAAGGTTATGTTGTAGAGGGTAGTATCCTGTATATGTCCTGGTCACATAGTGAAGGTTATGTTGTAGATGGTAGTATCCTGTATGTGTCCTGGTGATATAGTGAAGGTTATGTTGTAGAGGGTAGTATCCTGTATGTGTCCTGGTGATATAGTGAAGGTTATGTTGTAGAGGGTAGTATCCTGTATATGTCCTGGTCACATAGTGAAGGTTATGTTGTAGAGGGTAGTATCCTGTATATGTCCCGGTCACATAGTGAAGGTTATGTTGTAGAGGGTAGCATCCTGTATATGTCCCGGTGACATAGTGAAGGTTATGTTGTAGAGGGTAGTATCCTGTATATGTCCCGGTGACATAGTGAAGGTTATGTTGTAGAGGGGAGTATCCTGTATATGTCCTGGTGACATAGTGAAGGTTATGTTGTAGAGGTGAGCATCATGTATATGTCCCGGTGACATAGTGAAGGTTATGTTGTAGAGGGTAGTATCCTGTATATGTCCTGGTCACATAGTTAAGGTTATGTTGTAGAGGGGAGCATACTGTATATGTAGTGGTCACATAGTTAAGGTTATGTGGTAGAGGGGAGCATCCTGTATATGTCCCGGTGACATAGTGAAGGTTATGTTGTAGAGGGGAGCAGCCTGTATATGTCCTGGTCACATAGTGAAGGTTATGTGGTAGAGGGGAGCATCCTGTATATGTCCCGGTGACATAGTGAAGGTTATGTTGTAGATGGTAGTATCCTGTATGTGTCCTGGTGATATAGTGAAGGTTATGTTGTAGAGGGTAGTATCCTGTATGTGTCCTGGTGATATAGTGAAGGTTATGTTGTAGAGGGTAGTATCCTGTATATGTCCTGGTCACATAGTGAAGGTTATGTTGTAGAGGGTAGTATCCTGTATATGTCCTGGTCACATAGTGAAGGTTATGTTGTAGAGGGTAGCATCCTGTATATGTCCCGGTGACATAGTGAAGGTTATGTTGTAGAGGGTAGTATCCTGTATATGTCCCGGTGACATAGTGAAGGTTATGTTGTAGAGGGGAGTATCCTGTATATGTCCTGGTGACATAGTGAAGGTTATGTTGTAGAGGTGAGCATCCTGTATATGTCCCGGTGACATAGTGAAGGTTATGTTGTAGAGGGTAGTATCCTGTATATGTCCTGGTCACATAGTTAAGGTTATGTTGTAGAGGGGAGCATACTGTATATGTAGTGGTCACATAGTTAAGGTTATGTGGTAGAGGGGAGCATCCTGTATATGTCCCGGTGACATAGTGAAGGTTATGTTGTAGAGGGGAGCAGCCTGTATATGTCCTGGTCACATAGTGAAGGTTATGTGGTAGAGGGGAGCATCCTGTATATGTCCCGGTGACATAGTGAAGGTTATGTTGTAGAGGGGAGCATCCTGTATATGTCCCGGTGACATAGTGAAGGTTATGTTGTAGAGGGGAGCATCCTGTATATGTCCTGGTGACATAGTGAAGGTTATGTGGTAGAGGGGAGCATCCTGTATATGTCCTGGTGACATAGTGAAGGTTATGTTGTAGAGGGTAGTATCCTGTATGTCCCGGTGACATAGTGAAGGTTATGTTGTAGAGGGGAGCATCCTGTATATGTCCTGGTCACATAGTGAAGGTTATGTTGTAGAGGGGAGCATCCTGTATATGTCCTGGTCACATAGTGAAGGTTATGTTGTAGAGGGGAGCATCCTGTATATGTCCTGGTGATATAGTGAAGGTTATGTTGTAGAGGGTAGTATCCTGTATATGTCCCGGTGACATAGTGAAGGTTATGTTGTAGAGGGTAGTGTCCTCTATATGTCCTGGTGACATAGTGAAGGTTATGTTGTAGAGGGTAGTATCCTGTATATGTCCCGGTGACATAGTGAAAGTTATGTTGTAGAGGGGAGTATCCTGTATATGTCCCGGTGACATAGTGAAGGTTATGTTGTAGAGGAGAGCATCCCATATATGTCCCGGTCACATAGTGAAGGTTATGTTGTAGAGGGGAGCATTCCATATATGTTCCTGGTCACATAGTGAAGGTTATGTTGTAGAGGGGAGCATCCCATATATGTTCCTGGTCACATAGTGAAGGTTATGTTGTAGAGGGAGCATCCCATATATATCCCGGTCACATAGTGAAGGTTATGTTGTAGATGGTAGTATCCTGTATGTGTCCTGGTGATATAGTGAAGGTTATGTTGTAGAGGGTAGTATCCTGTATATGTCCTGGTCACATAGTGAAGGTTATGTTGTAGAGGGTAGTATCCTGTATATGTCCTGGTCACATAGTGAAGGTTATGTTGTAGAGGGTAGCATCCTGTATATGTCCCGGTGACATAGTGAAGGTTATGTTGTAGAGGGTAGTATCCTGTATATGTCCCGGTGACATAGTGAAGGTTATGTTGTAGAGGGTAGTATCCTGTATATGTCCTGGTGACATAGTGAAGGTTATGTTGTAGAGGTGAGCATCCTGTATATGTCCCGGTGACATAGTGAAGGTTATGTTGCAGAGGGTTGTATCCTGTATATGTCCTGGTCACATAGTTAAGGTTATGTTGTAGAGGGGAGCATACTGTATATGTAGTGGTCACATAGTTAAGGTTATGTGGTAGAGGGGAGCATCCTGTATATGTCCCGGTGACATAGTGAAGGTTATGTTGTAGAGGGGAGCATCCTGTATATGTCCTGGTCACATAGTGAAGGTTATGTGGTAGAGGGGAGTATCCTGTATATGTCCCGGTGACATAGTGAAGGTTATGTTGTAGAGGGGAGCATCCTGTATATGTCCTGGTCACATAGTGAAGGTTATGTGGTAGAGGGGAGCATCCTGTATATGTCCCGGTGACATAGTGAAGGTTATGTTGTAGAGGGGAGCATCCTGTATATGTCCTGGTGACATAGTGAAGGTTATGTGGTAGAGGGGAGCATCCTGTATATGTCCTGGTGACATAGTGAAGGTTATGTTGTAGAGGGGAGCATCCTGTATATGTCCTGGTGACATAGTGAAGGTTATGTTGTAGAGGGTAGTATCCTGTATGTCCCGGTGACATAGTGAAGGTTATGTTGTAGAGGGGAGCATCCTGTATATGTCCTGGTCACATAGTGAAGGTTATGTTGTAGAGGGGAGCATCCTGTATATGTCCTGGTCACATAGTGAAGGTTATGTTGTAGAGGGGAGCATCCTGTATATGTCCTGGTGATATAGTGAAGGTTATGTTGTAGAGGGTAGTATCCTGTATATGTCCCGGTGACATAGTGAAGGTTATGTTGTAGAGGGTAGTGTCCTCTATATGTCCTGGTGACATAGTGAAGGTTATGTTGTAGA